>NC_056061.1:63763560-64066590 GCF_016772045.2 Ovis aries
GTGGAAAACGCCCCTAGCTATTATCAGCCTCAGGGTGATATCAATTCAGGTTTGTTCTGAGCAGGACCTAAACTGCAATGTTGTCTACCTTTAGTACCTCATATGGGGAAGCAGGAAAGGAGGAAGATAAAGACAAAATCAGTATAAGTTATGCAGCCACCTCTATAGCTAATCATGGGGTCTAAACTGATAACTGCAACTCTTCTACCATCCACTCCCTGTTCTCTTTACTCTTGGTCAGCATATGTCAGGGCAAAACAAAACCATCCCTGCAGCATCCCGTTGTTCTGATGACAGCAGTTTTCCATTGACTGTTTTGTGTAGCAACAACCAAATTTCTCCTTAGTAAGTGACCAATAGCTCCAGTGGCAAGAGGAGTCCCAAATAACCAAGAAGGTCACCTTAGCTTCCAATATAGTGAAATCACAGCTCTGTCCTCCAACAGAACATTGGCTGTCTTCCCCCTTGTGAATGAGGAATTACAGTGAGGAGCCAGTTGGCAAGGGAGACTGAAGATGCTGAGAGATGCTCAGGTAAGGGGATAGATATCAAATAGGAAATAACCAGCGCAGTGAGAAGAAAGAGAAGGGGCTGCCACCAGGGAAAGCAGGGGTAAGGAGAGTTTGCCAGCTATATAAGATATGAAATAGATCATAGATGAGTTGTGACTATAACAAGTTAAAAATAATTATGCCTGTTGGCAGATGATCCAGACAACATCCAACAAGTAGTTAGAACGTAATGCTCAAGTGAGAAGAAGCTGGAAAATATGCCTGGGGGCAGATGTTCATAGCGGGTGAGAAGCAAAACTCAGGAAGTAGATAAGATTTAGAGTCAACAAAACTTGATGGTGCAGCCTCACAGAAGCTTCCTCAGGGCCATTTTCATCCTCACAACACAGGAGCATAGTAAGATTGCTTCTGTTTTTTGAGATGAACAAATAGATTCAGAAAGATGAGTGACTTTCTCAAAATTGCACAGAAGCAAGGAGCCTGGGTCTCTAGGGAATCTCACTAAGGGAGAGAGAAAAGACAGAGCATTGTATTTCTGAACATTCTGAGTACTGGGGCACGTGTGCCTATTATCTCACTTGATCCTCATGTAATCTGAAGGTAAGTTTTATTGTACCCACTTTACTGATGGGCACAGTTAAGTACTTTGCCTAAGAACTCAAAGCTAGGAAGCAAATAGCGTCAGAATCTGAGTCCAGGTCAGACACAGGATCCCTAATTGTTCAACTGTGTCATACCAGGTGGGCCTGGAATACATTTAACTGATGAAAAGAAACAAGATTCATAAAACCAGAAAAGAGTCCCTCAATCCAAAAATAGCCTAGTATCTTAGAAGTCAAGGGGAGACATTTTCACTGGGAGAAGATAGAATACCATGGAAAACACAGTGGACTCTACTAGTTCCAGAAACGCTACAAGCTGGCTGCGAGACCCCATACCAACCTCTTAGCTTATGTGGGCCACTACTTCCTCACAATGAACAGTACAGAGGCTTCTCCTCTACCTCCAGCGTGCGTGTGAAAGTCCCTCAGTCGTGTCCAACTCTTTGGGACCCCATGGCCTGTAGCCTGCCAGGCTCCTCTGTCCATGGAATTCTCCAGGCCAGAATACTAGAGTGGGTAGCTGTTCCCTTCTCCAGGGAATCTTCCCAACCCAGGGATTGAACCCAGGTCTCCTGCATTGCAGGCAGATTCTTTACCTGAGCCACCAGGGAAGCCCTACCTCCAGACCTCCCTGTATACATACTCATCATTTCCTCCGTCTCCAGGTGGACGGTTTACTTACTTGTGCTTAAGAAGGATTCATCTGTTCCTGCATCTCTGTCACTTTGCTCCTACAATCGCCGCTCTTTAGAATCTTCGTTCTCTCTGCCTCTCCACTTGCCGCTTAAGCATTTAAAACACACTCAAATCTTGCAAGAATACCAGAGTGGGTTGCCATGCCCTCCTCCAGGGGATCTTCCAGACCCAGACCCAGGGATTGAACCTACAACTCCTGCAGCTCCAGCATTGGCTGCAGATTCTTTACCACTGAGTCACCAGGGAAGCCCACATGGTTTGTTGGTACTTAATAAATGTTTGCTATGTACCTAGATCTCAATCTCTTTCTTTTTTCTTCCTTCTTTCCTTTTCTTCTCCTTGTTCTTCCCTCCCTCTCCCCTCTCTTTCTTCCTTCTTCCCTCCCTCAAACCCATTTGCCCAATTGATAAAGAACATTTCAACCTGAAAGTCTTACAGAACTGTCTAGAACTGAGCTCATCTACTTCAGCACCCCAACCTCCTCTTCGTTTAGCATTTCTTACACCTGAACTCCTCCTTACAACATGCCACTAAGTCCTCCGTCCAGAATAACAGCTATCTATTAACATCATTTTGGGGATATAGATGTTCAACTGGCTACAGATCTGCCACCCAAATTATATCCCTCCATCTTGTCTTCAGGGATATCATGGGAGTCTTCCAAAGGCTTTACCAAAATCACACTGCCATTCTTCTGTACCAAGTAATCACCTCAAGAAGAAATGAAGGAGCTGTGACTCAGGGAGAGAAAACAGCTACAGAAAATGAAATGCAGCAAATAAATAGCCTTTAAAATCGCAACCAGAGCAGTTAGAAATAACTTCTTTAAAGTTATTTGACTGTACTATATGAATTTTACAAAAAGCAAGGTAAAAGAAAACCTGAATCAGAATCAGGGCAGAAACGTCTCTCTTAGCTAATGTCAACATGTTATTGAAGAGATTGGAAGTACCAGGATTATACTACGTGTTATTTTAGCTTGTTGCTTTCATATTTATCCTTTGGTAAACTGGTTAGTAAATGGTTTCAGTTTCTTTCCATAGTTTGGATTACTCCCTGCAGAGCTGTTTGGACCCAGCAGCATTTCAAAAATTCAGCTGGCCTTCGTCAACTGACAATACAAGAAACAGCTTATAAGCCCATTATTTTTGTTTTCTATGAATATTGTTTACTACAGTTTCACTTGAGAAATTCATTTTAAACCTTGTGTTAGGAAAAGCATTGCTTCCTAGAAGAAATGAGCGCTTTTTTCTCTCACAGTTACTTTAAAAAACTGTTAACTGACCATAGGGTCTTTTAGGTTCTATGAAGCTTCAAGACAAATTTATTGTCCTTTTACAGATCTGTGCCCTCCTGGCCAGATGTGTGCATGTGTGCTACGTCCCTTCAGTCACGTTTAACTCTGTGTGACGCTATGGACTGTAGCCCACCAGGCTCCTCTGTCCATTTGATTCTCTAAGCAAGATTACTGGAGTGGGTTGCCATGAACTCCTCCAGGGGATCTTTCCAACCCAGGGATCGAACCCATGTCTCTTACTTTTCCTTCATTGGCAGGCATGTCCTTTATCACTAGCGCCACCTGGGAATGCCCCCTGGCCAGGATATATGTGTTATATTTGCTTCCAATCTCACCATCACAATTATTAACTTTCCACTCTATTTTCCATAACTATACTTTTTTTAAAAAAAAAATTCTATTTATTTACATTTTTACATGTGTATCCATTGAGCTGCCTCAAATTCTTGGTTGAAAAATATGAAGTGTGCATTAAATTTTAATTAATTATGAATTAATTATATAATATGAGTGCTATTATTCCCAACTAACCCATTATTATTTTTATTAAAAGTTTAAAAATTTGTTGTTCCAGTTTTGAAGTGAAGTGAAAGCCACTCAGCCATGTCCAACTCTTTGTGACCCTGTGGACTGTAGCCCTGTTGGCTCCTCTGTCCATGGGGGTTCTCCAGGCAAGGATACTGGAGTGAGTTGCCATGCCCTTCTCCAAGGGATCTTCCCAACCCAGGAATTAAACCCAGGCCTCCTGCATTGCAGGCAGATTATTTATCAACTGAGCCACCAGGAAAGCTCCAATGAGAACATAATTAATATATACCACTGCTAAGTTTAAGGTGTATAGCATAATGATTTGACTTACATCATCATGAAATGAAGACCACAAGATGTTTAGTGAACATCCATCATCTCATATAGATAGAACATCAAAGAAATAGAAAAAAAATGTTTTTCCTTTTGATGTAGATTCTTAGGATTTACTCTCTTAATAACTTTCATGTAGAAGGGACAGCAGGGTTAATTATATTTATCATGTTGTACATCACATCCCTAGTACTGTCTGTTTGTACTTATCCTCTTATTATTTTTAATGTTCTTAGGTTGTAAAGATAATTTACGCATGATCGAGGAGGGTTACCTGAACCAATTGCAGAAACCACCTTGCTGCCCAGTCTGGACAGACCTAACAAGTCCCATCCCATCTGAAGGCAACAGATCATCTTATCCACACAGCTGACATCTCCCTTTCCCAGTGTCCCTGCTCTAAATGTGGTATCAAAAGATGACAAGATCAGTGAGATTAATTTATTATTCAGCAAATTCACATTATTTTCCTTCTTCAGTATCCAATTGAAAATCCTAATTTATGCCTCTTTCCTCCCCTTCCTCCATTATCTGATCATTTAGTTATTTCATTCTTCACCTTCAAAAAGGAGAAATGGGTTGGAAATAAACTAAATGTCCACCAACAGATGAATGGATAAAGAATACAATGGAATACTACTCAGTCATAAAGAATAAAATAATGCCACTTGGATGGACCTAGAGATTATCATACTAAGTGAAGTAAGTCAGGAAAAGACAAATACCACATGGTATTACTTATATATGGAATCTAAATATGAGGCTAATAAACTTATTTATGAAACAGAAACAGGTTCACAGACTTACAGGACAGACTTGTGGTTGCCAAGGATGGAGTGGGAGAGGGATGGATTGGGAGTTTGGGGTTAGTGGATGTGAACTATCATATACAGTATGGATAAACAACAAGGTCCTGCTATATGGCACAGGGAACTATATTCAACATCCAGTGATAAACCATAATGGGAAAAAATATGAAAGAGAATGTATATATTTTAACTAAATCACAGTGGAAATTAATATAGCATTGTAAATCAACTATATTTCAATAAAATAAAATTTAAAAAAGAAAATGGGAAAAGCATGATCAATTATTAGGCTATTAAAATTATGTACCTGAGACAAGAAAAAATTGAGAGACCAAATCCTTATAGTCAAAAAGGGAAATTAACAATGTTCTTATTTCAGGAGGTTCTGAAGTTTCTTCTAGAATTATCTACAGAGATTACTTGTATTTCCTACATGCAGTAAATATCTAAATTGTCCACTTCTTTTTGATCTTGGAGATCTAAGAAGCATGGTCAGGAAAATTGTTCTTTCTCTGTTGTAAAATTATTTTAAGTTTAGGCTCCTTGCTTTACTTTTTTTCTTTCCACTTTCAACCACTACTTAAACCTAATATATTAATGGAATGTTCTTTGAGAAAGTAATTATGTAAATACTAGCAAGTTAAAATTATCTTGAAAAAATCTACTCCAAGGGAAAAAATGCTTTCATAGATACATGTATATTATATATATATATAAAATCCTTTGTTTCTATTTCCTCATACTTGTGAAAGTGATATTGGCTACTTCCTTTAAAAAATGGTAAAATTTTTAGTTATTGTATCATGCTTCAATAAATAGACATAATAAGGGACATTGTCAATAATAGAATAATTCATCATCTTATGTAGGTAACTGATTATTTATAATATTACCTGTCCCCAGGGATCAAACCCAAAGAGCCTTTTCATGAATTTGGAAAAGTGGGGCATTCTCAGAAGCTTTCACAATAATATACATTTAGCCAGAAGTGAATTTGCTGTGAAGGTAACAAGGCTGAGGCCTAAGGTCTCCTCACTAGATTTTTCCTCGACCTTGTGAGGGAACCTTTCCATTGTGTTCATTGGGTCATATATTTTTGTAAAGTTTGTAAAAATCAATTGTTTGGCCTTTTTTTTTCTTTTTTTCTCAAAGAGGAACTCCAAAATTGCCTAAGTTTTGGACTACATAAAATCTGATTTACGCCTCATCTCAATGGAAAGCAACCTAGCAATCTGTTTTCCTCCAAAGTAAGATTGTAAGTACAGCAAACCAACTCTTCTGTAAAATACTGATTTAATTGCATGCTGGTGGTGGTTTAGTTGCTAAATCATGTCTGACTCTTGTGACTGCATGGACTGTAGCCCGCCAGGCTCCTCTGTCCATGGGATTTCCCAGGCAAGAATACTGGAGTGGGTTGCCATTTCCTTCTCCTGGGGATCTTGCCAACCCAGGGATAAAACCTGTGTCTCCTGCTCGACAGGCAGATTCTTTACCACTGAGCCACCTGGGAAGCCCTTTAATTGCATAAGACTGAGGGGAAAAAAAATGTGTGTTCATTTGAGTCACTATACTAGACTATTTTGAAAGTAATATTTGGAAAAAATGTCCTATTTAATATTCAACTAAGTCCAGCTGTAATTTGGGCCATTAGCATTTAGCTTCTATTAATAATTAAACCATAACTCACATTTCCTAATAAATTAGAAGAGCTTGGCAATAATTCAATATACAATTAACATTTCACAGACATCCAGATTTTTCTTTTAATGTATGCCCATAAAGAGGTGAAATACTATGTCTCCTCTAGCATTTCCCTTTCGAGAAAAATTATATTTTTAAAAAGCTTACATAAAAAATTACATGTCCATTATAACCATTTCATAAGGGAGGCTAATATTTCATCAAATCAGGATAATTAGGACATATAAGCATCTTTCATTACAGTGTAATCTTTCTGTCACTGAAATGCAGCACTTATAATCCTAAACGATGCTTGCTAATCTTGGCCACAAGGAAGTTAAAGGAAAGGTAATTCATAAACCAACTCAGAAAGGATATTCCTAAGACACCTCAGTACACCTAACCACCTAGATTCCTGTGGGCCACAGTCAACACCCCAAATTATGAGAAACAGACAGGCAACCAAAGGGAAATATAAAGTACAATTCTGAGCAAGTTATAATTTTATCCCTTGTAGTTTGTGCCTCTCAGCCATCAAGTGGCCTAACTGTGCAAGATCTGTAGCTTCCAAATGGCTCCTTGAAATGTGTTGCAGGCATCCAGCCTCAAGCTCACAAATGCCACCAAGCATAATGCCCTGAAGCTCTCATAAGTGCTACCCATGGAATTTTCCTCTGGAGCGAGTTGCCATTTCCTACTCCAGGGCATCTTCCCATCCCAAGGACTGAACCCCCATCTTGGTGTCTCCTGCATTAGCAGATTCTTTACAACCAGCACCACCTGGGAAGCCCCTCTTTAGAGGGCACTTAGACCTGAATTATGGTTGATTCTACAGTTAAAATAAGATTCAGTGGTGTGTTTCTGTACCTTGGGAGTGAAGAGATTAAGTCAAGGTCAAGCACAAGGTATCAACTTGAGGTCGGGTAGAGGGAGAGGAGAGAGCAGACAATACCAGAAAGCATCCTGATGTCAGAGTTACAACAGGGACTTCTCCTTGAAAAGTTACTGACATTTTCAAAGCAGATGTGTTGTGCTGGGCATTATGCCAAGAACTGTGCATGCATATCTCACTTAAATAACTAGATAAGACTGTGAAGGAGGCTTTATTATTACTGCCAGTCTACAGGTAAGGAAGTAGATTTGGTGAATAGCTAGTGAATGGAGAAGAGACTCCGGGTTTATATTCAGCCTGATTCAAGAGTCTGGATTTGAAAACATTATGCCAATGTTTCCCAAAGTCAGAAACAGAGTCTCTGTAATCTGTGACAGAATTTTACTCGGTGCACAGATGCTTCATTAAATATTGAGAAAGGCATGACTTTCCTTTTGAAAGTCTTTCAGTCCTTTTCCTGTCAAGGAGAAAGGCTCAATTTGGTATTGAATTGTCAGCACCTCTCTACTCTTGCTGGTCTGCTTTTGTAAACAAGGAGACCAAGCCACAGGCTTAGCCTTCAGCAGGCAGTGAGTGGTATCTAGCTGGAATTTAGTATTTTCATAGTATTTGTTTCCATATATTTTATATCTGTGGAATGAAATATGGGTTTTTCATCATGTAGTAAAACAAATTTTTTTCAGTAAGTATATTTAAATAGTGTGCATATTTAAAGAAAATATTAAGTCACTGGGGTGACCAGCTCATGGCTATCTCCCTAGTAATGCCATCAAACACAATAAGTATTGCTGTGAAGGTATTTTGCAGATGTGACTAAAATTCATAATTGCTTGATTTTGAGTGAAGGAGATCATCTTGGAGTATCTGGGTGGGCCCAGTGTAATCAAAGGGTCCTTAAAAGGAAAGAAAGAGGCATGAGCGTAGCAGGAGATATGAGGACAGAAGCAGCAGTCCAGGTGATGCAGCCAGAGGCCAAGGCGTGCAGACAGCGGATAGAAGGAGGGCAAGGCAGGGTCGGATTCCCGCTCGGTGCGCTGAGTCACGCTCAGTCACGCCTGGCCCTCTGCGACCCCGCGGACTGTAGCCAACCAGGCACCTCTGTCCGTGGAATTTTCCAGGCAAGAATACTGGAGTGGGTTGCCATGCCCTCTTCCAGGAGATCTTCCCAACCCAGGGATCGAAGCCAGGTCTCCCACATTGCAGGTGATTCTTTACCAGCTGAGCTACCAGGGAAGCCCCAATTTCCCCCTCAGTTCACTTCAGTTCAGTTGCTCAGTCGTGTCCGACTCTTTGCGACCCCATGAATTGCAGCACGCCAGGCCTACCTGTCCATCACCAACTCCCAGAGTTCACCCATACTCATGTCCATTGAGTCAGTGATGCCATCCAGCCATCCATCCTCTGTTGTCCCCTTCTCCTCCTGCCCCCAATCCCTCCCAGCATCAGAGTCTTTTCCAATGAGTCAACTCTTCACATGAGGTGGCCAAAATATTGGAGTTTCAGCTTTATCATCATTCCTTCCAAAGAACACCCAGGTCTGATCTCCTTTAGGATGGACGGGTTGGATCTCCTTGCAGTCCAAGGGACTCTCAAGAGTCTTCTCCAACACCGCAGTTCAACAGCATCAATTCTTTGGTGCTCAGCTTTCTTCACAGTCCAACTCTCACATCCATACATGACCAATGGAAAAACCATAGCCTTGACTAGATGGACCTATGTTGACAAAGTAATGTCTGCTTTTGAATATGCTATCTAGGTTGGTCATAACTTTCCTTCCAAGGGAGTAAGTGTCTTTTAATTTCATGGCTGCAATCACCATCTGCAGTGATTTTGGAGCCCCCCAAAATAAAGTCTGACATTGTTTCCACGGTTTCCCCATCTATTTGCCATGAAGTGATGGGACTGGATGCTATGATCTTCGTTTTCTGAATGTTGAGCTTTAAGCCAACTTTTTCACTCTCCTCTTTCACTTTCATCAAGAGGCTTTTTAGTTCCTCTTCACTTTCTTCCATAAGGGTGGTGTCATCTGCATATCTGAGGTTATTGATATTTCTCCCAGCAATCTTGATTCCAGCTTGTGCTTCATCCAGCCCAGCATTTCTCATGATGTACTCTGCATATATGTTAAATAAGCAGGGTGACAATATACAGCCTTGACGTACTCCTTTTCCTGTTTGGAACCAGTCTGTTGTTCCATGCCAGTTCTAGCTGTTGCTTCCTGACCTGCATACAGATTTCTCAAGAGGCAGGTCAGGTGGTCTGGTATTCCCACCTCTTTCAGAATTTTCCACAGTTGATTGTGATCCACACAGTCAAAGGCTTTGGTATAGTCAATAAAGCAGAAGTAGATGTTTTTCTGGAACTCTCTTGCTTTTTCCATGATCCAGCGGATGTTTCCTTATGATTATACAGTGGAAGTGAGAAATTTCCCCCTAGAGCCTCCCAAAAGATGTGGCCATGTAGACACCTTACCTCAGCCCAGATTTCAGACTTATGACATCTAGAACTGTAAGAGAGTAATTTTGGTTGTTTTAAGCTACTAAGTTAGTGGTACTTTGTTTCAGTGGCAACAGGAAACTAACACAATCAATGGTGTTTGCTAGGCCACAAATGACAGGGTAAGCCAGATAGTATTAAGTTACAATACCTGTCTAGAAACCAAGGGTCAGGTTGCTTACTAAACAGTTTAAAGAGAACAGTGCTCTTCTCTGTAAACTTTGAAATATGTTAGTTTATGCCTGTTAGGAGTTATTGGTGTATAGCAGGTGCTCTGTAAACATCCAGGGAGTGGATGGATGAAGAAAGGTGAGTGAGAGAGAGAGAAGTGTTTCACTGGAACATGCTGTGGGACTTGCTCTCCTCTACAAAACCTGTGTCTGCTAAGTGAGAATGGCCATGTGCCTCAACAAGAAAACGAAAAACTTTCCTGGCTCACCATTAGGAAGCCATTAGGAAGCAGTCTTAGAGCTAAAGGTTGCTGCTTGTAAATGTACCATTTTGCAGATCCCAGTCAGTTTCCAGGACTTGACAGTCTGCTCTTTTTGTGTTTAGAGGCAACATCTTCTCTTTTTACAGAGGGTCCATCCTTTTTTCTTACAAATTCTTCAAATAAATACACATTCTAGAATGATTTTTTTCTCCTTTAACCCTCTTATTTTGCCCTAATCTCTGTTTCATTGTCTAGTTGCTGGTTTCCTTCTTGTCTGGACCTTCAATCATTATTTGAACCTTATGGCATTACTCAAGTAGAAAGTTTAACCCATCTCAAGCATTGACTTCTGGGTATGCTAATACACTGCTTTTTCTGAGTGTCAATTTCAGAACCAAAAATATTTTATTTTTTAGTTTTATACAGTATAGGCTCAAATTATTTAGATCTGCTTAAGAAGGAAATGGTAACCCACTCCAGTATTCTTCCCTGGGAGATTCCATGGACAGAAGAGCCTGGTCGGCTACAGTCCATAAGGTTGCAAAGAGTTGGACACAACTGAACAATGAAATAACAAAAATAATACATGCATGTTGGTTTTTTTAATGACATAGTAACAAAAAAGAACTGAGCTCATGTTAAACCCCAGTTCCCTTCTCGATAGGCATGTGTGTGTGTGTGTGTGTGTGTGTGTGTGTGTGTGTGAGAGAGAGAGAGAGAGAGAGAGGGACGAAGATACAGAATTATTCCTCCAGAGATATTCAGTGCATACGCAAGGCTTTCTGTATTCTTTAACAGCAGTAGCATTCTGTACACTGTTCTTCACCTTGTTTTTTTTAACCTAAAAATCTATAGTAGTAATAATACTTCCTAGGGTTGCTGTAAGGATTAATCAGTTAATCCTCAGCTCATCCCTGGGCACTAAGTGAGACTTTTGTGAAACAAAATGAATACTCTCTTTAGAAACAAAATATCTAAAAAAAAAACAAAAACAAAAAAACAAAAAAAATAAAAACAAAATTTCTAAGACTCTAAAGGATGTTATTTAAAATCAACACACCCCATCATTAATTTTTATTATTTCATATTCTTTTAAAATTATAGGTAATTAAACATATACTCCTACAATCAATAAAAACTTGCAATCTTGATTGTTTTTTTTAAATCATTTATGTAGAGCTTGTCATTAATGACTCAGCCTGTAAACTTGAAACTTCATATATTTAAAATGCAAATAGTCATAGTTTATATAATCTGTCCCTTGGTGTTGAGCATCTGTAATATTTATAAACTTTCACACTACTAAAATAAAGGAATCTTAAAATGAAGGGGGGAGCGGGTCTTAGAAGTCACATTTCCTAAACACAGATATATCCCACAACAGTCTGTGTTACCTAACTTCCGCTGAGCACACCTAGTGAAACTCACTGCTTCAGAAGAGTTCATTTTGTGTTCCCATTTTGAATTGTTTTAATACAAAGTTCCTTATATTTAACCCCATCTCTTGCTTTTATCCATGTCAAATCCTAAAAGATGGTGCTGTGAAAGTGCTGCACTCAATATGCCAGCAAATTTGGAAAACTCAGCAGTGGACACAGGACTGGAAAATGTCAGTTTTCATTCCAATCCCAAAGAAAGGCAATGCCAAAGAATGCTCAAACTACTGCACAATTGCACTCATCTCACACGCTAGTAAAGTAATGCTCAAAATTCTAAAAGCTAGGCTTCAACAATAGGTGAACTGTAAACTTCCAGATGTTCAAGCTGGTTTTAGAAAAGGCAGAGGAACCAGACAAAATTGCCAACATCCACTGGATCATCGAAAAAGCAAGAGAGTTCCAGAAAAACATCTATTTCTGCTTTATTGACTATGCCAAAGCCTTTTACTGTGTGGGTCACAGTAAAGTGTGGAAAATTCTGAAAGAGATGGGAATTCCAGAGCATCTGACCTGCCTCTTGAGAAACCTGTATGCAGGTCAGGAACCAACAGTTAGAATTGGCATGGAACAATAGGCTGGTTCCAAATAGGAAAAGGAGTACGTCAGGGCTGTATATTGTCACCCTGCTTATTTAATTTATATGCAGAGTACATCATGAGAAATGCTGGGCTGGATGAAGCACAAGCTGGAATCAAGATTGCTGGGAGAAATATCAATAACCTCAGACATGCAGATGACACCACCCTTATGGCAGCAAATGAAGAAGAATTAAAGAACCTCTTGATGAAAGTGAAAGAGGAGAGTAAAAAAGTTGGCTTAAAGCTCAACATTCAGAAAACGAAGATCATGGCAACTGGTCACATCACTTCATGGGAAATGGATGGGGAAACCGTGGAAACAGTGTCAGACTTTATTTTGGGGGGCTCCAAAATCACTGCAGATGATGAATGCAGCCATGAAATAAAAAGATGCTTACTCCTTGGAAGGAAAGTTATGACCAACCTAGACAGCATATTCAGAGAAGGCAATGGCACCCCACTCTAATACTCTTGCCTGGAAAATCCCATGAATGGGGAGCGTGGTAGGCTGCCCTCTATAGGGTCACATAGAGTCGGAATGACTGAAGTGACTTAGCAGATAGCATATTGAAAAGCAGAGACATTGCTTTGCCAACAAAAGTCCGTCTAGTCAAGGCTATGGTTTTTCCAGTAATCATGTATGGATGTGAGAGTTGGACTATAAAGAAAGCTGAGCACCGAAGATGATGCTTTTGAACTGTGGTGTTAGAGAAGACTTTTGAGAGTCCCTTGGACTGCAAGGAGATCCAACCAGTCCATCCTAAAGGAAATCAGTCCTGAATGTTCAATGGAAGGACTAATGTTGAAGCTGAAACTCCAATACTTTGGCAACCCAATGTGAAGAATTAACTCATTTGGAAAGACCCTGATTCTGGGAAAGATTGAAGGTGAGAGGAGAAGGGGACAACAGAGGATGAGATGGTTGGATGGCATCACCAATTCAATGGACATGAGTTTGAGTAAACTCTAGCAGTTGGTGATGGACAGGGAGGCCTGGTGTGCTGCAATCCATGGGGTCGCAAAGAGTTGGACACGACTGAGTGATTGAACTGAACTGAGCTGAATTCTATCCCATCTTGCATTTCCCCTCTGGCCTCTAGATCTGAGCTCAAGTCTCACCCTGTGCCCTAACCCGTAGTCACCCATCCCAGCATGAACTCTTAAAATAAATTTCTAATTCTAATGGGACATCTCTTTAAAAGGTTTATAATATGCTTAGTTTAGATGCTTTTATATTTGTGTAAAATGTCAAACAGTTACATTTGCTAGCTGAGCAAATGTAAAACAAACCTGTAAGTTCACTTCTGATAGGTACCATGGGCAAACTAGACTGAATTTCTGAAACAAAGTCAAATTAATAAACCATCAGCTAAACAAAGTTCCATAGAGACCTGGAAGCTATCAGTTAATGACTCAGATAAGAACAAATGTGTTACATAGTGACTACAACATATCAGAAAAATGTGAAAACTAGATGTTATACTTTGGTTTTCTGATATTTTTGTACAAGAATTTTTAACTTTGGAAACTCCAGAGAAGTTTAAGTGAATACTGAAATGGCAATTGAATAATTCCAAATTTCACCAAGAAAAGCTGAAAATAAAGCTTTCCTAGGATTTAAATGTAAATGTTATCTTGGGACAATATAAGCACAATTGTAATAAAATGGTGATTGGGAACTGGATGCATTGAATATGAGGTCCCATAGCTGAATTACAGACTCCATGAGGCCTTAGAACTGGCGTTCTTTATCTCTGGGACAGCCCTTTTACCTAGCAACAGAGCCTGGCCCGTTGTAGGCATTAAAACAAACAAACAAAATTCCAGTTAAAAATAAGACAGACACTTCCCCTGGTGGTCCAGTGGTTAAGAATTCGCCTGCCAGTACAGAGGACATGGATTCAACCTGTGGTCTGGGAGGATCCTGCATGCCACCAGACAACAAAGCCCTGAGTCCAGAGCCTGTGCTCCTCAGCAAGAGAAGCCCCCCACACTGAGAAGACCATGCGTGGAACGAGTAGCCCCTGCTTCCAACAGCTAGAGAAAGTCCATGTGCAGCAACGAGGACCCAGCACAGCCATAAACAAATACAAAATTTAAAACTAAGGCATCATTTGCTGAAAGATATAAATGTAAGCATGAATATCTACTCCATATTCAGCCTGTAATAAATCGATAATTAATCCTGAGAACAAAGGCTAAATCATTTCAACCGCAAAGTTCCCATTTTACTGAGACATACAAATGCTGAAAGAATTCATCACTAGCAAACCCATGCTTTAAGAAATATTAAAGGCAAAAAAAAATATTCAGGCAAAAAGAAAATAGATACCAGATGGAAATATAGACCTAAACAAAGGAATAAAAAGCACTGGAAACTGTAACCACATGGGTATATTCTATGATTTTTTTCCCTAATTATTTAAATATTTTTAAATGATAATTGAATGTTTAAACAAATATAATTAAAATGTATGGCACAAATAGCATTTAAACATCACTAGGGGGGAAAAGGTCATTTTATAATGATAAAGAGCTTAATTCATCTGGAGGACATGCCGTCATAAATGTTTATGCTCTTAATAACAGAATTTCAAAATATATGAAACAAAAACTAATAGAACCACATGGAGAAATCAAATCTACCATTATAGTCAGAGATTTCTACATCCCTCTCTCAATAACTAATAGTACAAGTAGACAGAAAATCAAGGAAGATATAGAATGGAACAGCACTATCAATTTGATTTAACTGACATTTATAGAATTCCTCAATTCTTCAAGCAGTGGCAAAAATAATTTTTTCAATTGCACATGGAGCATTTAACAGACCATATTCATGACTAAAAAATGTGTCAATAAATTTTAAAGGATTCAAGTCATACAAAGTATGTTCTCTGACTACAATAGAATTAAACTAGAAATCAATAGCAGAAAGATCTCTGGAAAATCTTCAAATATTTGAAATAAAATAACATACTTCTAAATAATCCTTAAGTCAAAGAAGAAATCAAAAGGGAAACTAGAAAGTGTTTTAAACTGAATAAAAATTAAAACATAATTTAGCAGGAAAGGTATAGCACTAAGGGCTTCCTAGGTGGCACAGTGGTAAAGAATCTGCCTGCCAATGCAGGAGACTCAGAAAACTCAGATTTGATCCCTGGAGCAGGGCATGGCAACCCACTCCAGTATTCAGAATTCCATGCACAGAGTAGTCTGGAGCGCTATAGTCCACGGGGTCACAAAGAGTCAGACACAACTGATCATGCATGCCTGCACGCGCGAGTGCACACGCACACACAGAAACACACACACACTATAGCACTTAACACCTATATTTTTAAAAAGAAAAAATACCAAATCACTGATCCAGCTTCTACCTTAAGGAATTAGAAAAAAGAAAATGAATGAAAACTATAGTAAGCAGAAGAAAGGAAATAAGATTATAGAAGAAATAAAATAGAAAGTATGAAAACAATAAAGAATATCAATGAAATTAATATACAAAAGTCAAATGTATTTCTATATATTATCAATGATCAACTGGTATTTAAATTAAAAAAAAAACTTTTAACCATGTCAAAACCATATGAAATACTTCAAAACAGATCTAACTAAATATGTGCAAGAATTCTATAGTAAAATCACTATATTGTACACCTATAACTTATATAATATTGTAGAGCAGCTGCAAAGATCCCTTGGAGAAGGGAATGGCAACCCACTCCAGTATTCTTGCCTGGACAATCCCATGGACAGAGAAGCCTGGCAGACTACAGTCCATGGGGTTACAGAGTTGGACAAGACTGAGCGACTAACACTTTCACACAGCAGTTTTAATTCAGTTTTTAAAAAGCTATAGTATTAAATGCGAGCATATTATTTTTAAAAAGCACTAGACAAAATATAATAATCTAATTAAGTAGCCCTCTGTAATAAAGGAACCAAAAGTATCAGGATAGTAAAAAGATTTGCTTAAAACCAATTTGTTAAAAAATAAAAACAAACAAAAAAACACTACAAAACACTGCCAAGAGAAGTTAAAGGACACCTAAATAAATGGAGAGATATCTCATCATGATTTAAAACACTTGATGTTCTTAAGAGACCAGTTCTCCAAAAACTGAGCTACGAATTCAATGCAGTCCCAATCAAAATCCCAGCAAGAGATAAAACATGAATGACTCTTGTACACAGTATGCTAAGTGAAAGAAGATAGACACAAAAAGGCAAATATTGTATGATTTCATTCACATGAAATGTCCATGAGAGGCAAATCCATAGAAACAGGGAGTAGATTAGTGGTTACTTGGAGAAGGAAATGGCAACCCACTCCAGTGTTCTTGCCTGGAGAATCCCAGAGACGGGGGAGCCTGGCCACCGTCTATTGGGTCGCACACAGAGTCGGACACGACTAAAGTGACTTAGCAGCAGCAGCAGGAACTGGTGGGAGAGTAATGGAGAATGATAGCTAATGAATACAAGGTTGCTTTTAGGGGTGATAAAAAAGTTCTGGAATTAAACAAACAGTGGTGATGGTTGCACAACTTATACACTTTAGAATGGTTAAAATGGTTAATTTTATGTGATGTGAATTTTACCTCCATTTAGAAAAATCTACTTAATAAAATCCAGCAGGCATTTTTATAGTAATTGACAAGTTGATTCTAAAATTCATGTGGAAATACAAAAGACATGACATAGCCAAAACAACTTTGAAAAAGTAGAACAAATTTAGGAGGCTAACTCTACCTGATTTAAATGCTTATTATAAAGGTACAGTATTCAAGACAGTGTGGACGGAAGTAAAGACAGACAGATAAATCAATACAAAATAGAGAGTGCAGAAATAGACCCACATATAAACAGACAACTGCTTGTCAACAAAGTTGCAAAAGGAAATTTAATGAAGGATTGTCATTTCAACAAATGGTGCTGAAATAATCAGATATCCACATACAATAATAATAGTAATGGTAAAGTTCTATCCATACTTGCACCATATAAAAAAATTAACTCAAAATTGATAATTGGCCTAAATGTAAAACCTAAAACTACAAAGCTTCCAGAAGATTTGTTATTGTTGTTCATTTGCTAAGTTGTGTCCAATTCGTTGTGACCCCATGGACTGCAGCATGCCGGTCTCCTCTGTCCTTCACTTTCTCCCACAGTTTGCTCAAACTCTTTCTTTTTTTTAATTTTTATTTTTACTTTATTTTACTTTACAATACTGTATTGGTTTTGCCATACATTGACATGAATCCGCCACTGGTGTACATGAGTTCCCAATCCCGAACCCCCCTCCCCCCTCCCACCCCATATCATCTCTCTGGATCATCCCCATTCACCAGCCCCAAGCATTCTGTATCCTGTATCGAACATAGACTGGCGATTCATTTCTTACATGATAGTATACATGTTTCAATGCCATTCTCCCAAATCATTCCACCCTCTCCCTCTCCCTCTCCCTCAGAGTCCAAATTCTTGTCTATTGAGTTGCTGATGCTATCTGACCATCTCATCCTCTGCCACTCTCTTCTCCTTTTGCCTTCAATCTTTCCCAGCATCAGGGTCTTTTCCAATGAGTCTGCTCTTTGTATCAAGTGGCCAAAGTACTGGAGCTTCAGTTTCAGCTTCAGCATTAGTCCTTCCAATGAATATTCAGGGTTGAATTCCTTTCAGAATGACTGGTTTGATCTCCTTGCAGTCCAGGAAACCCAAGAGTCTTCTCCAACACCGCAGTTCAAAGCATCAGTTCTTTGGTACTCAGCCTTCTTTATGGTCCAGCTCTCATACATTTGTACATGACTACTGGAAAAACCATAGCTTTGACTATACAGACATTTGTCAGCAAAGCGATGTCTCTGCTTTTAATATACTGTCTAGGTTAGTCATAGCTTTCCTTCTAGAAGATAACATTGGACAAAATCTTTCTGATCTTGGGTTAGGCAAAGATTTCTTATATACAACACTACAATCACAACTCATAAAGAAAAATACTAATATATTGGACTTAAAATTTAAAAATTCTGCTCTTTGAAGGATATTGTTAAGAGATTTAAAGGATGAACCATGAATTGGGAAAAAAATATTTGCAAAGCATACATTTAATAAAAGATTTGTGTCAGAAGATAAAGAACTCAAAGAAAGAAGTTGACCTGCAGAAAAGGAGTGAAATTGAGAAGCAAATGAGTCTTGGCAGTGTTCTGCCTTCAACTGTGGGTTGCCCTGAGATACAGCTAGACTGGAGTCTTTCCTACAGTTTGGTTACATGAGTCAATGTGTGTGTGTCTGTGTGTCTGTGTGTGTGCACATGCACATGCTCAGTTGTGTCCGACTGAAGTGACTCAGCACACACAAAGTTCTCCTTAGCTCTGAGAGGAGTGTGAATGCCTGCTCAGTTGTGTCTGACTCTTCGTGACCCCATGGACTCTAGCCCACCAGGCTCTGCTGTCCATGGAATTCTCCAGGCAAGGACAGGGAGTGGGTTACCATTCCTTCCTCCAGGGGATCATCCTGACCCAGGGATCAAAACTTCCTCTCTTTTATCTCCTATATTGGCAGTCAGATTCTTTCCCACTACTGCCACTTGGAAAGCCCTGACATGAGTCAGTAAGGTATCCCTTCTGTCTAAGTAGGTTTGAGTAAGTTTCTGATTCCTTGCAACCAAAAGTACATCTTTAATATGAATCATTTAGAGGAATGGAAATATGAGAGAGGAAGCAGAAGAAGGAATATAAGAATGATGTTCTGTAAGAGTAACTGTTGAGAAACAAAAGATTCATTGTGATCACAAGGAACTCGTGGTATAGGGCCATGTACGTGGCCATGAGTTCATATCTTATTATTTATTGAAAAATTTAAGGCACACATTTCAATTCAAGAAATCGACCTGGTTGTCAAATGGTTAGGACTCTGTACCTCTACTGCAGGGGGCACAGGTTCCATCCCTGGCTGGAGAACTAAAGTGTTGCCAAGAAATAGTGTAAAGAAAAAGGAAAAAATTGACTGCTAGATATCTATCCTAGAAGAATACTGGCACCTGTGCACAAGGGTAAATGTATAAGGGTATTCACCACAACTTCATTGTAATAACCAACAATTACAAGCAACTAAACTGTCCATCAGAAGAAGAATATTAAATAATCCATTATAGATCCACATCATGGATTACCTGGCAGCAGCTTAACAGAATAAGATAAATCCATAATGTACTGCCATGGAAAAGAGCTCTAAGACAAGTTGTTATGTGACACAAGCAAATTGCATTCTTTAGCATGTTTAAAACATAAAACATACAAAGCAAACCTCTATATTCCTATAGATGGATATACATGTAGGTAAATGTATAGAAGAGAACCAGAAGGTTTCACTGTCAACTGATAATTGAATTCACTTCTAGTTGAGAAGGCGATGGCACCTCACTCTAGTACTCTTGCCTGGAAAATCCCATGGATGGAGGAGCCTGGTAGGCTGCAGTCCATGGGGTCGCTAAGAGTCAGACACGACTGAGCAACTTCCCTTTCACTTTTCACTTTCATTGATTGGAGAAGGAAATGGCAACTCACTCCAGTGTTCTTGCCTGGAGAATCTCAGGGACAGGGGAGCCTGGTGGGCTGCCGTCTGTGGGGTCACCCAGAGTCGGACATGACTGAAGTGACTTAGCAACAGCAAAAGGAGGCTTTTAGTTTGCTTTTTTGAAAATAATTACAGTTTTGTTTAAAAGTATTTATCAGCTTGCCTGTTTTGTTTGAAGTTTTTACACATGAGTAAATTCACTGCTACTGCTGCTGCTTTTAATTAAAACAAATGAAAGAGGATGAATAAGTTTTACTGTGCATAGTGTACTAGCTATTATGTAAAATAGGTAAGGTCCATACCAAGTGGAAAAGCCTAAATACACACAATTTTAGAGTCCCTATGTGAGGGGCCTGCGTATCTAACATCCAATAATAAAATGAACAAATAGTACTAAGAAAGACAATCTTTCCAAAGGTCAATTAGGAGAGACTATAAGGAACATGAAATGTTTTAAATTTATGAAAGGAGTATCTGACTTTCTAATGGATTGTTTTTAAGACATTCAACTACAGGTTGTAAACAGTGCATTTCCCCATGGGAAAAAAGTTTAGATTTTCTAGTTAAGTCACAAAACCTACTGTATTAGTGTTCTTTGAAAGGAAGCATGGGAAAACTCTGGAAATGAAGGCCAAAATGTATTGACTATCAGGGAGAGGCTCACAGAATCTAAGGATCCATGAAACATCAGTCCTCAGGAAGAACAAGAACCAAGACAGCTCTCAGATCTAAGCTACTGGTACACAGCTGAGCCATCAGGCTTCCCTAGAAATCAGAGTCTTGTACCACATGACAGAAATACACCAAAGCAATGGCAAGTCCTCGAGTCTCTTCCAGCCTCCCACATACCCAGCAAGGCCCATTCAGGTCTTGAGAATTTCGAGGTTCTGAAGACTTTCTGAGTTGACATTCCAGCTGTGTTACTTACCTACCATATGACTCTGAACAAGTTATTTAACCATCATTATCCGGGAGTTGGTAATGGACAGGGAGGCCTGGTGTGCTGCAATTCATGGGGTCACAAAGAGTCGGACACGACTGAGTGACTGAGCTGAACTGAACTGATCCTCATCTAGGGGCTTCCCTGGTGGCTCAGATAGTAAAGAATCTGCCTGCAATGCAGGAGACCTGGGTTTGATCCCTGGGTCAGGAAGATGCCCTGGAGAAGGCAACCCACTCCAGTATTCTTGCCTGGAGAATATCACAAAGAAGCCTGGGGGGCTATAGTCCATGAGGTTGCAAAGAGTCAGACACATCTGAGTGACTAACATTTCACACTTCACACTTCACACTTCACATCCTCATCTATAAAAATAGGGGTAAAACTGTATCTAGCTCCTAGAACTCTTGAGAGGATTAACTTATAAAATACATCTAAAATTATTAATCTAGAGTATTCAGTTAGCACTGGCTATTGCTACTTCCTATTCATAAACAGAAATATATCAAAATGTTAAGTACTCTTAACAGTGGATGTATGAAGGGTTCTTCTCTCTTTTTATCAAGTTTCTCTAATGAGAATGTTTTATTCTAACTGTAAAAAGAAATATTTTAAATCTGCATTGTAATAATCTAATGATTAGAATTAGAGTATGATCTGCTATTCAAAATAGATAATTTTATGATCGATCAACAATATTTGGATGTCTTTACAAGAGTTTAAGAACAGTGTGAAATTTTATCTATGGAAGTTAGTAAACTTTTTGCCTCCAAAGAAAAAGATAACACAGTTCTTTAATTAGAACTGTCTTAGTTCAACAGATTCAAGTGAATTTCTTGTTCATTTGTATATCTCCTTGTTTGGCTCTCTTTTCATACAGTCATTATTCGTGACGCTTCTGTCTTGGTCTTGAACAAATAAACAGCAGAATCTTTAAAAATACTGGACTGTCTGTCCTGGCAAGAAATTCATCCCAAATGACTGAAACCAAAAGGTCACAAGATGTTTCCCTTCATTTTGTCATTTGATCTTAGATATGCTGCTCTCAAAACACAAGCTACAATAAGTAGCTATTTAGAGACAAGACAGCCCAAATCTATCATTTAAAAGAGGAAATAAGTGGTGAGGACATTGCATTCTTAAACTAGAACTTCTGAACTGAAAACTTTGTGTTTGTTTAGAATAATTCCACACGACAAGGAATCAGTGAGAGAACAATCTCCAGTCAGTGGTGGCAAATACTGTAAGCTGGCTCCCTGACCAGCCATTTCACCACCTTTCCATCCAGCCTTCTCTACTAGCATGCTGACTGGGAAGAAAGATACTTCTTTCCTGTACTTGGCCAATGGAAGCTGGGTGGCCGTGCAATCCAGTTCTGGCCAATGCAGTGTAAACAGAACCTCTGCTTAAGGTTTTTAGAAAAGTTTTTTAAAGAACTGGGCTGACAACTTCCCTTTCACTTTGCCCTTCCTTCTTCTCCCTTCTTCCCCCTTGCAACTAACACGGTGTCTGAAGTGAAGCTATCTTTCAACCATGAAAATAAGAGCCACATGAAGGCACTGCTAAGCCACCACCTTGATCTGGAAGCTTGTCCCCAGATATACTGTTGTTTGAGGCAAATAAACCCCTTAAATGATTAAGCCTCTCTTCCTTGCATTTTTGGTTGCTTGCAGGCAAACACATTTACATCTGATCAAATATAATATACCAACGAAAATAAATTAATCTCTGACATTAGTAACTTATTTTTTGAGAGACTATAAAGGACCTAAGAAAGATGTTTTATCGAATTACACTAGGATAATGCCTGAGAAACTTGATTAACATGATGTACAATGTGAATTTTGCATTCCTGAGCTTATCATTAACTTAGTGGGAAAAAAAAATGTTAACATTTTTAAAAAATTCATTTTCAGGGAGAATATATAAAGAGAGTATCAGTGAAATACTGGCATGTGAATATGCAATACAGTCTCTGTAGTTGTATATTCCTAAAGAAATTAAAAACATTCTTCACTATTAAGTTGAAATATCACAACTTAACAATTACATTACATTTCCATTCTGGGGCTGGGGTGGGGTAGGTGAAGTAAGATAACTAGGGTAACTCTCGGAACCAAATAGAGTTACCAAATAGAGCTCAACCACTCCCTTCCCCAAACCTCTGCCCTTGAGATGATGTGAATTTTGGAGATAGCTAGCTCTTGGTTATTTGTCTAATTTTTTAAATCAAAATGACATCATTGGACCTTAAACTGGAGAAATTTTTTCCTATCTGGATTAGGTCAATCTCTTCAAAAGGAAAGAGGCTTATGAATTAGCAAGGTTTAGTTGCCATGAAAGTCTCAGAGTCCACATACAGGGTATATACTTGAAGACATGTAGAGATCTACAAAATTAGTGTTCTCACCCCCTTGGGATGAGTATGGGGTTGGTCATTACATGTATATTTTTAAGTACAGAGTTCCATTGGAGTTAGTCAAGGGTGACCATGAGGAAAAAAATAAATGAGGGAAAAATGATCTTGCAAATCCACCCACCACCTCCCCACACCTTCTCCCATTTGATCCAGAGCTGCTGTGCTTTAGGTTCTTCTATTTAAGGGGTTTTGGAGTAAGTTTTCATTTGTAGCAAGTTTATATTGCTTAAAAAAATAACTGGGTTAAGATATATCCTAATGCCTATTTACAGATACAAACATATTACTTGGAAGTGAGTGCATTCTAAGTCGCTTCAGTCATGTCTGACTCTTTGTGACTCTATGGACTGTAGCCTGCCAGGCTCCTCTGTCCATGGGATTCTCCAGGCAAGAATATTGGAGTGGGTTGCCATGCCCTCCTCCAGGGGATCTTCCTGACCTGGTGATTGAACCACTTTTCCTGCAGTTCCTCATTGCAGGTGGATTCTTTACCACCAAGCCATGGGGGAAGCCCATATTACTTGGGAGAGGTAACATTAATTCATCAGCATCCCCATACACATTAAAATTCAGCTGAGCTAGTGAATTAGAGCAGCGGACCATCTTGGAACTATTTATTTGACTCTCAGGTTGCTAATTCTTCAATTATTAATACATTAATTTAAAAATACTAGTGCAATCAGTGAACCTATATTTACACCCCAACAAGTGTCTCATCAATTAGTCACTTAATAGTTTCACAAATGTGGGCAAGTTAACATCTTTAGTCTGTTACAATGGAGCTACCACCTCACCAGTTATCTGAACATTTGTGAAGCACCTAGAAGCACAGAAAACCTCTGATCTCAGGTATCCTGCGTAACTAGTACTGTCAACTTCTGGAGCAATGGAATAGTCATCAGATTTTTTTTTCCAGATTCTGCATTTAACTCTGTTGAAGTTTTCTGGACCTCTCTCAACTCTTACTGCTATACTTAGAACAGCTATTTTAGGGAAAATATATATATTTTTAATTCCCAAATCTAAGCCCTTAGCCAGTTTTTATTGCTATCCTGCCTGATCATTGCACAGGGACTCTAGAGAAATAGGACACTGAGCTCTTTCGAGGGAAATGCACATTTGTTATTCTTCTGAATAGACTTTCTGCCTGAGATTTATCTCCTACTCTGTGAGCTGGGCCAGACAAGATAGAAACCACAAATATGTCTTCCCCTTAGGCCCAGAGCAGAGCCAGACCAGCTTTTCTCGTAAGCTCAGAGCTCTGAGAGTGAAGTCATGGACTGGGAAGAAAGCAAACCCTCTTCAAGTTCCACAGGGGGAGAGGGAAGATGACTCAGCACAGGAGAAGGAGTATGTGGATGCCTTTGTTCCTCCAGAATGGCAGCCGCATTGTGCTCCTCTCATCTTTGATGTGTCCGTTAATGCAGGCTAGAGCGTGATGTTAGACTAGGGTGGGGGACCTCTGGTCAACAAGCCCTTTCAAGGCCAGCTCTAGTCTCAGCTCCCTGAGAACCACAGTTCAGGTTCATCCTTCCCTCCCAGGAAGTCTCTTACCTCTTACTATTGTAGTCATAGCTCTTTTAGGGCAACTTTTATTTTTATAAATAACTTTTCTCCTTAGGTAGATTATACATGCTTTGAGGGGACAGGATGGAAAGATTAGTAGCAGATTAAAAGACCACAGGCACTAGGGGACGTGTGGTCTGGTGGACTAGGTGGTCCAGTGGTAAAGGCTCTGTGCTTCCATTGCAGGGGCCGCAGGTTCAATTCCTGTTTGGGAAACTAAGATCCCTGCCTGCTTCATGGTGCAGCCAAAAAATTAAATTAAAAAATAAAAGACAACAAGTACTAGTTAAATGTTTATAATCGATAATCAAGGAAGGATAAGTACTTGATAAAAAGGGATACCTTTGCCTGAATTAGATGGAATTTGGAAGCTCTCTTCTAAATCAAGAAATGTCCAAACAGAATGTCTGGAGGCCTCACCAAATTAGGAAAGTGAGTCTGGAAGCACTAGGACAATGAGGCACCACCAGAAGAGGAGGCGGATTTGGAGGCGAGGGGTAAGGTCAGCATTGCAGACACAGCAGGGATGACCACAAACAGAAACTCCAACCAGGAGGAACCAATGTGTCAACTGGAGTCCAAGCCTGGGGAGCCTTTAGTGGTTAGATTCACATCTGAACCATTCCTCAGGGCCTCTTATGTGGCACTGGGGGATACCCACTGCAGGACTCTGGACCACTGCGATCTGTCTAGTGCAGAGCATGTGGAATACGTATTTGTTTATCTCTAAATAAAACTTGGTTTTTCTACACTGCAATTATTGAACTTGCAAGTGGAGTTCATGCCAATTTACCACACTATCAAATGGACAATTTTCTCCCATTTTGGCTCATCCCAAAGAACATGATTTTGGGATAAAAAGCCCTGACACTTAAACTTTCTGAGCCTACTTCCCTCTTTTCTGAAATGAAAATATTTTTCACCTTAACAAATTTTTGCTTCTAACGCCTTACCAGGCATATACTAGACACTTTATGAATATTAGTTTCCTTCCTTTCTTTATGCCATAAGTGTATCTGGCAAGATGATTACCACCCAAGACATTAGTGCATGTTTAAGCTATAATAAATGTTTCCTGTAAGAAAGCAAAGGAAATAGCCTGAACTTTCAGAATCATTGAAAAAAACCCAAGAAGGCATTTAATTACTTCAGTCTTGCCCTTCTCCTTAAGCAGATGACCTACTATAAAAAGCAAACTATCTTTCAATTAAGCTCATTTTGTTTTACAATGTGTTCAGTTTACATAAAATCAACTTCAGGAATTACTTTACTTTCTTCTAAGAAGGAAATAATCTTTCAAGGAGCATTTATTCTTTTTATTACCTTCTCCTGCACTATGATCCCTTTATATCATGCATAATTTGAATTTTAAATGCTTTTTTAAGCAATTTAAAAATGGTATTTTCACTGGCTAATATTTGTAAACTTGAAAGTTAGTAGATTTTGCCTATATTGATACATATTTCCAAATACCCTTTTAAATATTCTTCAAAGGACTCTTAGCACATCAAAAGGATATGTAAGTGATTTTTAAAACAAACCTGAGAAAATCCACAATCAACTATTTGCATTAGTCCTGAAAAACACACACATAAACTCATCACTTTCCTATATATAATATGATCACCTTTTTGGTACAGTTAACATATGGATGAAATTAATTATAAATACATCATTATTTAAGAAAGAAAACGTCTATTCAAGTAAAAGTTACTACTTACTGATCAGTAACAACCATTAGCAAATAAGAAAGCAATGTACTTCAAGTAACAAGTATTTATCAAGCATACCTTATGTGCCCAGCACTGCGCTAGGGCCTACAAACTTGGCTGTGAATAAGACCCCTTGTTGTCTTACTAGTTATATTGTATATTTAAGGATACATCAAATAATAGAATCATGTACTTTTTTTTACTGCATTAAAACACAAAATTAAATCAATATATTCTAAAATATTAACTTTGTCTTAGAAATAAACCAACAAAGCTAGAGGTTTGAGCCAAAATGGAAACTCAGCTGTAACAGCTACTGGATTTATAGCCATTAAGCTATCTGGAAACTATTCTCTTCCTTTAAAATCCAAACTAGCTATAGAAAACCCTCTCACTCCCACAGGGTATATTAGCAATAGAAATTGAGATCGGAGGGTTGGAGAAGCAGAGACAGAATTCATACAAAGTGAAGCCATATGTACTAGATTGGATTATTATTCACAATTCTTCCCTCCATCCCTCAGCCATGTAAACCTACAGCACACTAGAGTGGATCAGTGTATTTCCTCACTCTATTGAAGTTGTGCCATGTAATTTGCTCTGGTCAATGGGATGACAGTGAACATGACATGCACAAAGGACCTAAATGTCCTTGCATTCTTTGGCTCAGTCTTTAGCACTCCTATGATTGCCATGAAGCGGCTTGTGCCAGTTAGCTGCTCCCCATCAGTGTGGGCCCCAGAGTAAGATACTCAGGCTGTCCTACATTTGACCTAAAGCCAAGAGCTAAGACAAGGTGAACTGTGACCTAAACCAGAGCTGCCTCTGCCAACCTGCAGGCCTGTGAGAAAGAATATAAATGCTTCCTGTTAGAAGCCAGCGTTTCTGAGATCTTTGCAGGATTTTTAGAGCAATAACTAATGCACCAGTGCTGGATAAAATAAGTAGCACAAATACAGCAGTATGAGAAGCAGTATGAGGGCTTCATGCAATTGTAGACAATTGTGCAATTAGTATAAAACACCTAACAGAAGTAATAGACTACACCAATGATGGGAATCATGGGACGTAAGTGGGAGTCAGTGGAAGGTGCAGAAAAAGGGCCACAAATTAACTAAGCAAGTCTGGACATCATAGGCTTGCCTACTTACCAAGAGTTGGCATGTCCTAATGGCCAGTTGACAAAAACACACACCACAGTTGAATTTGCCTCTTGTTAAGAGCACAAAGCTTCATTTTCCATTCATGGTTTAAAATATTTTTATAGGTCAAAGACTTTGACTTAAGTAATTTAATAAAATGAAACTTTAATTTGTTATCAATATAACTTGAAAGGCAAGCACGATGATATTCTTCTTTGACTTAGTGACTAAGAAAAGTAAAGAGGCTGACTTATTGTGTAAATTATATATCTGTCCCAAGAGGAGATTGAATGCTGTCACAGTAAGCTCTGTGGATAAAAATTTTGCAATAGTTCAAATAGAGAAAAGCAATGAAGAAATGATTCACTGCATAGCATACACCTTCTGTGTAGGACACAAAGGCAGGCAGAACTCCCACAGCATATTAGCCAACACCACGTTCAAACTGAGAAATGAAATTTAGTCTCAGTAAAATGAGGTCTATAACACTGCTGATCTGAAATTCTCTAGTTTGGTAATTAAGTTAGCATCTAATTTAAAATTTTGTTTTTGTTTTATAGTTATAATAAACACTTGAGGTAAAAGATTTTGCCTCGGTTAGCATCCTGTTGTTGTGAGTAACAGAGAACTCAAACGCAAACTCACTTAACTAGGAAAGAAAATTTATTTATTCATGTAGCAGAAAAGCCTTGGGGTTGTTTAGTGTCATGAGTGGCTTGATCCAGGGGTTCCAAAAATGTAATCAAAATTCAGTTTCTCTTCATTTCTTGGCTCAGCCTTCTGCTGTGTCAGCTTCATTCTTAAGATTCATGTGGTAGGCTCTGGCATCTCCAGGCTTACAATCATGTCCTTATTGCTAGGGGTTTCTGTGGAAAGAGAAAGTAGACCCCATACAACTGCAGTATTTACTCTGGTTGAACCAATCACTAGAGACAAGGCCATCTTTCCTGTAGCACAACCTGAAGCAGACAGATTGACAGTTTCCGGTGGGAGGTGGAGGTGGGGAAAAGTTTCCCCGAATAAAATCAGGGGTCCATTAGCAAAATAAGGGGTGACTTCGGTGGACAAGGAACACCAAGCATCCTCTGTAGCAGGGGTTGGCCTATGTACTATGTCCCACTGCCTGCTTTTATACAGCCACTGGCAGAGAACGGTTTCTACATTTTTGAATAGTTGGAGGAAAAAAATTTAAAGGAGACTATTTCATGAAATGTGAAAGTTACATGAGATTCAAATTTCACTGTCACCAAATATTGGATGAGAACCACATGCATTCATTTTACGTTCTGTCTACAACTGCATTTCAGGACAGAAATGATATGGCCCTCAAAATCTAAAATACTTACTATCTGAGCCTGAAAGAAAAACTTTGCCAACTCTTGCTTTATAGGTTTATCCCCATAGGTTGATTCTAATACGTTGTAAATTAGCATTATTAATATGATATGTCAAGACTGAGGATCTTTAGCTATACATGTCCTTTTAAAGTAGATCAGTCTTGAGTTTGAGAACTTCAGTTTCATCTACAGGATACTGAATAGCAAAGATGTAACAACAATTGGAATTTCAGTTAAATAGAGAACACTGAAATAGACACTGCCCAGAAAGTGAGGATTCTGATAATGACAAGCAGATTTTGAAATGCCCCTGTGACATCACTTCCGGATGTTTGTCCCCTTGGACACAGGCAGTGCTGTGCAGGAAACTTGAATCACATCAACTGAGACATTTTGTGCATCAGGGAGGAAGAGTATGGGTGATTGGCAGCTAAGCATTAAATGGTTTGAGACATGCCAGTTACATGTCTCCTATATCCAGTGTTGCTTCAAAGGAAATCACCATCATCTCTACTCACTACCCAGCTCTAAGCCCTTCACCCAGGGGTGGCCAACCCATAGCCAAGGCAAGGCCTAGGAATATTAAAAACCCTCAGAGATGAGCTGGGTTATTAGTTTCCTGTAATTGCCATGACAAATTACCTGAAGCTGGATGAGTTAAAACAGAAATGCATTCTCTCACAATTCTAGAGGCCAGAAGTCTGAAATTAAGGTGTTGGCAGGGCTGGTTCTTCTGGAGGCTCTGAGGGAGAATCTATTCCATGCTTCTCTCCTGGCTTCAGATGGCTGACAATTCCTGGCATTCCTTGGCATGTGGCCACCATCTAATCTCTGCCTCCATCTTCACAGGCCTTTACCCTCTCTGTGACCCTGTTTCTTCTCCTTCTTTGCCTCTCATAAGGATGCTCATGATTGGATTAGGGTTCACCTTATTCTAGGATGATTTCATCTCAATCAGTCAGTTCAGTCTCTCAGTCATGTCCAACTTTTTGCGATCCCATGAATCACAGCACACCATGTCTCCCTGTCCATCACCAACACCCAGAGTTCACTCAAACTCATGTCCATCGAGTCAGTGATGCCATCCAGCCATCTCTTCCTCCGTCATCCCCTTCTCCTCTTGCCCTCAATCCCTCCCAGCATCAGGGTCTTTTCCAATGAGTCAATTCTTCACATGAGGTGGCCAAGTATTGGAGTTTCAGCTTTAGCATCAGTCCTTTCAAAGATCACCCAGGACTGATCTCCTTTAGGATGGACTGGTTGGATCTCCTTGCAGTCCAAGGGACTCGCAAGAGTCTTCTCCAACACCACAGTTCAAAAGCATCAATTCTTTGGCACTCAGCTTTCTTCACAGTCCAACTCTCACATCCATACATGACCACTGGAAAACCCATAGCCTTGACTGGATGGACCTTTGCTAATAAAGTAATGGCTCTGCTTTTCAATATGCTGTCTAGGTTGGTCATAACTTTCCTTCCAAGGAGTAAGTGTCTTTCAATTTCATGGCTGCAATCACCATCTGCAGTGATTTTGGAGCCCCGCAAAATGAAGTCTGACACTGTTTCCACTGTTTCCCCATCTATTTGCCATGAAGTGATGGGACCACATGCCATGATCTTCATTTTCTGAATGTTGAGATTTAAGCCAACTTTTTCACTCTTCCCTTTCACTGTCATCAAGGGGTTTTTATTCCTCTTCACTTTCTGCCATAAGGGTGGTGTCATCTGTATATCTGAGGTTATTGATATTTCTCCCAGCAATCTTGATTCCAGCTTGTGCTTCATCCAGCCCAGCATTTCTCATGATGTACTCTGCATAGAAGTTAAATAAGCAGGGTGACAATATACAGCCTTGACGTACTCCTTTTCCTATTTGGAACCAGTCTGTTGTTCCATGTCCAGTTCTAGCTGTTGCTTCCTGACATGCATACAGTCAGGAAGGTTTCTCAAGAGGCAGATCAGGTGGTCTGGCATTCCCATCTCTTTCAGAATTTTCCATAGCTGATTGTGATCCACAAAGTCAAAGGCTTTGGCATAGTCAATTAAGCAGAAATAGATGTTTTTCTGGAACTCTCTTGCTTTTCCATGATCCAGCGGATGTTGGCAATTTGATCTCTGGTTCCTCTGCCTTTTCTAAAACCAGCTTGAACATCAGGAAGTTCACGGTTCACATATTGCTGAAGCCTGGCTTGGAGAATTTTGAGCATTACTTTACTAGCATGTGAGATGAATGCAATTGTGTGGTAGTTTGAACATTCTTTGGCATTGCCTTTCTTTGGGATTGGAATGAAAACTGACATTTTCCAGTTCTGTGGCCACTGCTGAGTTTTCCAGATTTGCTGGCATATTGAGGGCAGCACTTTGACAGCATCATCTTTCAGGATTTGAAATAGCTTAACTGGAATTCCTTAACCTCCACTAGCTTTGTTCATAGTGATGCTCTCTAAGGCCCACTTGACTTCACATTCCAGGATGTCTGGCTTTAGGTGAGTGATCACACCATCATGATTATCTGGGTCATGAAGCTCTCTTTTTGTACAGTTCTTCTGTGTATTTTTGCCACCTCTTCTTAACATCTTCTGCTTCTGTTAGGTCCATACCATGTCTGTCCTTTATCGAGCCCATCTTTGCATGAAATGTTCCCTTGGTATCTCTAATTTTCTTGAAGAGATCTCTAGTCTTTCCCATTCTGTTGTTTTCCTCTATTTCTTTGCATTGATCGCTGAGGAAGGCTTTATTATTTCTCTTTGCTATTCTTTGGAACTCTGCACTCAGATGCTTGTATCTTTCCTTTTCTCCTTTGTTTTTGCTTCTCTTCTTTTCACAGCTATTTGTAAGGCCTCCCCAGACAGCCATTTTGCTTTTTTACATTTCTTTTCCATGGGGATGGTCTTGATCCCTGTCTCCTGTACAATGTTACGAACCTCCATCCATAGTTCGTCAGGCACTCTGTCTATCAGATCTAGTCTCTTAAATCTATTTCTCACTCCCACTGTATAATCACAAGGGATTTGATTTATGTCATACCTGAATAGTCTAGTGATTTTCCCCACTTTCTTCAATTTAAGTCTGAATTTAGCAATAAGGGGTTCATGATCTGAGCCACAGTCAGATCCCAGTCTTATTTTTGCTGACTGTACAGAGCTTCTCTATCTTTGGCTGCAAAGAATTAATCAATCTGATTTCAGTGTTGACCATCTGGTGATGTCCATGTGTAGAGTCTTCTCTTGTGTTGTTGGAAGAGGGTGTTTGCTATGACCAGTGCATTCTCTTGGCAAAACTCTATTAGCCTTTGCCCTGCTTCATTCCGTACTCCAAGGCCAAATTTGCCTGTTACTCCAGGTGTTTCTTGACTTCCTACTTTTGCATTCCAGTCCGCTATAATGAAAAGAACATATTTTGGGGGTGTTAGTTCTAAAGGGTCTTGTAGGTCTTCATCGACCTGTTCAACTTCAGCTTCTTCAGTGTTACTGGTTGGGGCATAGGCTTGGATTACCATGATATTGAATGGTTTGCCTTGAAAATGAACAGAGATCATTCTGTTGTTTTAGAGATTGTATCCAAGTACTGCATTTCAGACTCTTCTGTTGACCATGATGGTTACTCATCTCAATATCCATGCCTTAATCACATCTTCAAAAGCGATTATCTCAAAGAAGGTCACATTATGAGGTTCTGAGGGGACATGAATTCAGGGGGACACTACTCAACCAGTACATCCAGATGAAATAAAATCACGAATTTGAAATGGGAGGATAGAGATGAGGCGATTAATATTGGGAAGTGAAGATTCAAAGATGTCCTAGAAGGAAACAGGTCTCCCGCATTGTAGACAGATGCTTTACCATCTGAGCCACCAGGGAAGTCCAGAAGGAAACAAGGGCAAACCAAACTTACGAGCAAGCAGAGGCACTAAAAAAATCCAAAAGTATAGATACAGCAAAGGCTATGAGGGAGAGAAAAGGTACAAAGAAGACTGTAGGGAAGCCAGATGGTAGCAGAAAGAGAAGCAAAAAGACACTAAGAGAAGCAGAGATCAAGACTATGAGTCATATTAACACCAGGGCACTTAAAACTCTGTGTGACCACATGTAACTGTGTCTGTACTGCCTTGGGCATGTTCCAGAATCTGGACATCTATTGGTCTTAAGCTCCTTTGAGATTCTATCTCTCTTTTCATCAATTACATTTTTATAATCATCACCATTGCTAAACTTTGCTGAAAGATGTCCCTTTTACTTATCACCTAAAGAGCTTAATATCTTGAGTATGTTTAAGATAACTACTGAGCAAAATTTGTGTGGTACATGTTCATAGTGAGGTCCCAGTAAATCTAGTTAATTTTATCCCTTTATTTATTAATTTATTAATTTATTAAAAATTCTTGAGTTAAAGAGCTCCCTAGATAATTATAAAAGATATCTGAGTCAAATTTACTCAGCTGATAACTGCAGTCAAAACATGATTATCAGCAGTCATCATGGCATGTGGATTAGTCAACATTTACTAGTCAACTTTTCCTAGTAACAATCCCCAAATCACAGTGACTTAGATAATAAAAGATATATTCATTGTTTATCAGTCATGGGTTTATGGCAATTATTTTTCTGCCACAAGTTTCTTCTTTAATATTCTCATAGCAAAGGGAGCAGAGAGGTTTGGCAAAAACACACAATGATGATCAACACTTCCATTTAGACATAGTGTAAGTTATATCTGCTCGCACTGAATTTCAGGGAATTTGAACTTGGAACAAAGAGCTTTGGTTCAGTCTGCTGGCAATATTGAATATGGAACATGTAAACACAAAAGACATGGATGGTCTTTTCCTACTCACCCTGCATTTGTGACTCAAACAAAGCTATGCAGAAGCTGGAAATGAAGGAGATGTACAGAAAACAGCCAATGTGGAGAGAGTACCTAATGAGATTTCAAGTACTTGACTTCAGATACATTTGATATCAGCTGCATTGTCACCCTTGGTTCCCATGAACTATATCAACCCATGCCTTGGAAACCTTTTGTGTACATTTCCAGTCACATCTGATTGTGATACAACTGCTTTCACACAGGCTTCCACCCTTTTTTTTTTTTTCAGCATCTCACTTGAGAGTGGACACATACTCTTGTTTCCTGTGCAGGATTTCTCCGGACCAGTGGTATAGGGCAACATGGGAGCCCGCTGGGACTGACGCAACACACCCAGAAGTACAAACCAGCAGTGAGAGGCAATGCTTCTCTTCTCACCTAGTCCCTGTGACAGTGGTCTGCAGAAGGTCTCAGCAGGAACAAGTACCAATCAGTCATCTAATAATGCAGCCTTTCTCTCCTTCCCTGGTTCACTTTCTTTCATCCCTCTTTTCTGCTTCCTTGAATCACATCCCAAATAAACTACTTACATGTAACTCTAGAACTAGGCTCTGCTTTGGGGAAAACCCAGAATAAACAAGTTGACACCAGAAGTAGCCATTGAAAGAAAGCCCTCAAGACAAGATTCTAAACCTGGATCACCCACTGGTCATGCAGCAAGAAGAACCTCATTGTTGGTAGTATGTGAGATGGTTATAATCTCTGGCAACAATGGCTTCATAAACTGTAATCGTCCCTGTTGGATTGGAATGTGGTGGAAGTAGAAGGCGTAGCCTGGGTTATGTGGTAATTTGGGACTGGAACAGATGGCAATAGTAATTACAAAAATTATAGAATGGTTTGGCTTCTGTTAACTGCTTTTAAAGTCTTGATAAAAGAAAACATATTCATGTAATTCAAATATAATGCAAAGTCCACTATAAAAATAAAAAGTCTTCCAGGTCAGTGTCTTTTCCATAATTGGTGCTGGATCTACTAGATATCCATATGGAAAAGGTGAACTTTGACCTCTTACTTCACACTATATTCCAAAAGTAATTCTAGATGGATCATGGACCTAAATGTAAATATTAAAACAATGAGGTTTTAAGCACCAGGAACTCTACTCAATATTCTGTAATGACCTAAATGGGAAAAGAATCTAAAAAAGAGTGGACATATGTATATCTATAACTGATTCACCTTGCTGTACATCTGAAACTAATACAATGTTGTAAACAACTATACTCCAATAAAAAATTAAGAAAAAAAATAAAGCTTTTAGAAGAAAATAAAGGAGAACATATTCATGGCCCTGGAGTTAAACAGAACTCAGAGAGCGTTAACTATAAGAGACTATCGATAAATTGGACTTCATTAAAACAAAGAACTTCTGTTCATCAAGATACCATTAAGAGAGTTTTTCAGAAGCAAGCCAAGGACTTGGAGTATGTATTCAACAAAGTACGTAGATTCAGAAACATACAGGATTCTTACAAATCAATAAGAAAAAAAATAAACTCATATAGCTGGATTTTTAAAAACTGCCTCCATTTGGTATATATGCACAATGGAATACCACTCAGTCATAAAAAAGCATGAAATAATGCCATTTGCAACAACACGGATGGACCCAGAGATTATCATGCTAAGTAAGTCAGACAGAGAATGACAAAGACTATATGATGTCATTTATGTGTGGAATCCAAAATATGACACAAATGAATTTATGTGTGAAACAGAAACGGACACATAGACAGGGGGAATAAACATGGCTACCGAAGGGGAAGGGAAGTAGGGGAGGGATAAACTAGGAGTTTGGGATTAGAAGATTACCAGCTACTGTATGTAAAATAGATAAACAACAAGGTCCTGCTGTTTATTACAAGGAACTAGATTCAATATCCCATAATAAGCCACAATGGGAAGGAGTATGAAAAGGACTACTATACGTATATATACTGAATCACTGCACTATACACGAGAAGCTATGGAAACTAACACAACTATACTTCAATTGAAAGAAATCTGTCTCCAAAACACTTTTTACAAGGGTAAACAAATGGCAAAAAGCATATGAAAGGGTGATTAATGTCATTATTCATCAAGGAAATGCACATTAAAAACCTACAATTTAATACAACTACACTCCCACAAGAATGACTTAGAAGAAAAGAACTGTTGGTATGAAGTAAATACCTGGTAAGGATGTGCAGCAACTGGAATTTGTTACTGGTGGGGCATTTAAATCAGTACAACAACTTTGGGAAACTGCTTGGCACTATTTAACTAAAGTTATATGTACATATGGTCCAAAAACTAAGCAATTCTATTCTGGGAAAATTGTACTCCCAAAAGAAATGAACATTCATGTTCACCAAGAGTCATATGAAAGAATGCACATAGCAGTTTTATCATAATAACACAAACTGGAAATAACCCAAATATCTATCAATAAGAGTGTGGATAAACGAACTATGTTGACTATGGAATGCCAAACAGCAATGAACAAGAGCAACTGCTTCCCACAACGACATGGATACACCTCACAGACATAATGATGAACTGAAGGACAAACCACAAATCCATTTATACAAAGTAGATAGGAAAAATGCACTTGTGATGAGAGAGATCAAACAGTGATAACCTTGTGGGGAAAATGTTGATTGGGTGGGGGCATGAAGATGCCTTTTAGGGTTTTGGAGATGGTCTGTATCCTGATTGGGGAGCAGTTATAGAAGTGTATGTAAATTTAAATGTATAGCAAGCTTTACCTCTAGTATGTATCTACTTTGTTGTGTATAAATTGTACTGGGCTTCCCTGGTAGCTCAGCAGTAAAGAATCTGCCTGCCATGCAGGAAGATCCCCTGGAGAAGGGAATGGCTACCCACTCCAGTATTCTTGCCTGCAAAATCCCATGGACAAAGGAGCCTGGTGGGCTACAGTCCATGAGGTTGCAGAGTCAGACATGACTTAGCAACTAAGCAACAACCATATAAATTATACCTTGATAAAAAATAAAGTAAATAAAAGGAGACAGAGGAAAAAATTTTAAATGACCCTCATTTCCTATAGCTGTAGGGCAAAGTATGGTTATAAAATCAGGCCCCAGATTTAACAGGAAAGGTGGCAAAACTGCAAAGGAGAGTGAAGGCACAACTTCAAAAGTCTTCTATGCCAAAGTCAGGGCCCTACTAGGGAAAGCTGTACCCTGACATCTGGGATAGTGACATTTGGGTGGATACACCAAAATATCTTAAATCCCCAAATTTCCATGAACCTTCTGCCAGAAGCAGCAATCCTTTCCCCTTTGCTAGAGAAAAATTCACAATGGCTGGAAGCTTTGCAAAAGCCTCACCTGAGTCAGGCCTTTTGTAAGACAATGCTTTGTCTATTTAAGATCTGCCACCACAACCTTCACTGCCTCAGGAATAACAAGGGTTTACTGGGAAAAAAACATTTCCTACTCTGGGAGGAAATAGCTTATACAGTCAAAACAATCACAGGACCAGAATAATAAGTGCTGGCAAGAAGTGGAAGAACACGTGTGGGAATGTATCTTGACAGTGGTCAATCAGGGTGACAGTGAGGGCAAAGAATATAAATCTCTAAATCTGCATAGTGGAGAACTCGTCCACACTGGAGCACTCTCCTGTGTCCTGGGGTTATGCCTCCTGCAAAGGAAATCTGGAGTTACCCTAACATGCTTCTGAGATGGGCTCTTAAATTGTGGCCAGCGAGATGTCTTGCTATAAGCAAGGTCAAGATGCCAGAACTGCTTTCACTGAATAGTGAAGAAGAGATCATAAAACTCAGGGGGGATGAAAATGTTAAGATAGATTTACCACACTTCTTACAAATGATTCGAGAATCCACTATCTGACCATCCTCCACAGGAAGTCCTAAAGGACACTTACTTCACTGAAGGGATAAGAAACACATCAAGAAGTTTGCATTGGGGCACTTCTCTGGTGGTCTAATGGCTAAAACTCTGTTCCCAATACTCCTGGCTTTGATCCCTGGTCAGGGAACTAGATCCCACATGCTGCAACTAAGTTTGCATGCTGCAAGTAAAAGATCCTGCATGCCACAACTAACACCCAGTGCAGCCAAAAAATTTTATAAAAAGAAGTTTCCATTGGGATCTTTGAGAAATTCAATGACACATTTCCTCTACGTGTTGAAGAGATGCTGCCTTGAAACAAGCAGGATGACAGAATTCTAGAACAGTGGGGTCCTGGGAATGGCACTTGACAGAGTCAACATGGACATAATTACTGTAATAGACAGCAAGGCTAGGACAGCAAACATAGTGTCTCTACAGAAAGCTTCGGCAATGGTTATAGACTATGACCTTCCTAGGAGCAAGACAGAGGGATACCCACTCACAGTCTTTCTTCAAAAGCCTTTGCAGCCATTTATGATAGAAACGTTACAGTGGAGAAAACAGTCTTTCTACACTTTAAAAAATTAATTAATTACTTTATTTTTGGTTGCACTGGGTCTTTGTTGGTGCACAGGCTGTTTTCTAGTTGTGGAGACTGGGGGCTATGCTCTAGTCGCAGTGCGTGGGTGTCTCATTGCGGTGGCTTCTTTTGTTGTGGAGTACAGGCTCTCTAGGGCTTCAGTAGTTGTGGCTTCCAGACTCTAGAGCACAAGTTCAATAGTTGTGGTGCACAGGCTTAATTGCTTTGTGGCATATGGGATCTTCCTGGATCAGGAATCAGACCTGTGTGTCCTGCATTGGCAGGCAGATTCTCCACCACTAAGCTACCACTAAACCACAAAGGAAGGCCCTCTTCCTAGACTTTGTGAGGACAGTTACATAATAGGGTCTGAACTGACACAGAGTCAAACACAAGATGCCAGCATAGACCTCTGCATGGGTAAGGACTTAGTGGGTGTCAGGTAACGTCTCTTTGCTTGGCACAAGTCCATTGTTACTATGATCCCCAAAACTCTGCAGAATAGAATAGAATCCTAAAGGTAGGAAATAACCTATTCTGTGGTTATTTCTCCAGTCCCCAAGAGTGAAGTTTGAATGGACATACTTATCATTTGGCAGAATTTTCACATTTCATGACCTACTATGTAAAAGTTAACATGGTAAGAAAGGCTACAAAGAAATCCTTGAAAATGTCCCCCATTGTAGACAGTCTAAGTGTGAAGATAGCAAACCAAACACATCTCAAGAGGAATTTTGAGAATTCACACAACTCAAATATTTAGAGGATTCAGAGTGTTGGTTTCCCTGTTAAATTCACCTGTGTGGCACCTGCAAACACCAGATAGATCATGTCAGTTAATGGTGATATTTTAAACTTAACCACTTGCTAGCTCCAACTGAAATTAATGGACCGGAAGTAGTTTGTTTAATAGAAATGACCAACACTAGCTCTGGTATACAGTATACAGCTCTTGGCCAACAATAAAGAGGATCCAAAAAATTTATGTGAGAAGGACAGCAGTACATTTTACTGTCTTGACTCACGTCTTTTAAACACTTCTGCTTTCTTCATAATATTGTCTCCAAATTCCTGATCATCTTGATATTCTCCAGAAAATCAAGCTGGTCCACTATGACATCATGCTAAGTAGACTTGGTGAATAGAAAGTGACAAGTATTCTGGATGCCTTAGTAAGAACCTTGCTTGCCAGAGAGTGGGAGATAAACAGTACAAAGATTCAGAGGCTTGCTACTTCAGTGAAGCTTTTAGAGGGCCAGTAGTCTGCGATGTCACAGACAGGCCACCTAAGGAATAGAACCAGTTTTTGTCCTTGCATCACCACCACCAAGGGGCACAGAGATTAGGGGTCTCTTTAGATTTTGAAGGCAATATAATACTAAACTTGGGAATACTACCCCAACCCATTTATTAAGCAGTTCAAAAGACTGCAAGTGGGACCAAAGGAAGAGAACGTGCATCTACAATTTTAAGTCAATCAAGTCATATGCTAACCAAGAACTAGTGAGGTTAGATGTATCCTTGATATTTAAGGATTTAATGATGTTAAGACTCAGGGGCTTCCCTGGTAGTCCAGTGGTTAAGACTCTAAGCTTCCACTGCAGAGTGGCAGGTTTGATTCCTGGTCAGAGAGTTGAGATACTGCATACTTTGCAGCCAAAAGTAGAAGAAGAAAATTTTCTGGACTGAATAAAAATGGAAATATAACATAGAATCTTTTAAAAAATTTATTTAAAAAGAAGATGTTAAGGATCACTGGAGGACCTCAATAGGAGAGTTGCAACTCAGACTCTAGGATTCTGGTAGAAAGTGAGGTCTTTGGCAGTGGAGAACAACATGTCATTTGAAAAGCTAGGCCCCAGCAGAGACTGTCATGAGACATCAAATGACTGTGATCTAAGCAACCTACACATCATGAATGAGAGTTTAAAAGACCCATTAAGCCATAAATTCAGATGGATGTAGCAGTAACCCATCATAAAACATAAGTGGTACATAGAGGATCAGGTCCAGAGTGGTCCAGGGCTCAAGTAAATTACAGAAACAGGTGGTACAAGCGCCCATACCTCCTACTTTTATTGCACTGGTGCCTCACTTTGCACCTATGACCAAATGATGGAGGAAGATAAAACACAGCCTTGGTTGTCAGACGTGTTCACTCAGTATGTTGGTGTGAGCCAAAAATGCAATGTGGGTACAGCTAACTCCACCCAGGAGGTGCCCAGAAACATGAGGGCAAAGGGAAATTCTCCCAAAGGAAGAGTTAATTTATGCTAAAGAAATCTAGCATTTCTAGCATTTTCTTTGATTATGTATATAAACAAACCACACTAATATTGATAGCATTTGTGACATTGGGATGAATAGAAATCATAAAAGTTTTCATTATTATTTATGGCTAGTTATTACAAATTTAATTCATTAAAAAAGAAGCATTCCTTCTGTAATCCCATGTATTTTATCTTAGGCATTTAAAAACACATTTTGAGATGAGTCTACCGGCTTCACCAGACTGTTACAGAGGTCACAGCACAGAAATCATTGAGAACCCTGTCCCAAACACACTCACCCAGTGGTGTCTGTGGACATATACCAGCATAGTCACACTAACACCACCTGTCACAGAGGAGAGCTAGTGGTGAGCTATGTCTTCATCATTAGAAGGAATAAGTTAAATGTTGTAGCTTTATTCTATAGGATATTATAGCTACATATACTAAAACATGGGTTTCCCTTGTGGCTCACCTGGCAGAGAATCTGCCTGCAATGTGGGAGACCTGGGTTCGATCCCTGGGTTGGGAAGATCCCCTGGAGAAGGAAAAGGCTACCCACTCCAGCATTCTGGCCTGGAGAATTCCATGAACTGTATAGTCTATGGCATCACAAAGAGTCAGACACAACTGAGTGACTTTCACTTTCAATATCCAGTATTGTCAAGAGAAGGGGAAATCTAAACTTTCAAACACTTATTAGTGAGGAAGGTAAAGGTAACACAGAGTGCCTGAAAGGAAATTTGGCATATGTTTAAAATTCCATGAAAATTTGTTCTAAAAACCTGCAAATCCTTGGCATAGAATTTTCACATTTAGAAGTGTATCTTAAGGAAATAATGAAAGGAAAGTACATAGATATTTAGTTACAAAGATGCTTACTGTGGAATTTTTTCTTCTAACAGAAATGTGAAAAAAAGATGATTAGATACCGGCAAAGTAAACTGTAATATCTACATATTAAAGAATAGGATGGGGGCTTCCATGGTGGTCCAGTGGTTAAGCGTTCACCTGCCAATGCAGGGGACACGGGTTCAATCCCTGATCTGGGAAGATCTCACATGTCACAGAACAACTAAGCCCGTACGCCACAACTACTGAAGCCTGTGCACCCTAGAGCCTGTACTCCACAACAAGAGAAGCCACCGCAGCGAAAAGCCCCTGCACTGCAGCTACAGAGTAGCCCCTGTTTGTCACAAGTGGAGAAAGCCTTGTGCAGCAATGAAGATCCAGCACAGCAGCAAAAATAATATTAATTAATTTTTAAAATATCGAATGATGTCACTGAAGTAGTATCAATAAGATAGGAATACATTTTAAAATAACATAGAAGAAAAACAGAACCTATGTAGCATGAAGCATTTTGTGATCTAACATTTATATGGCAATTTTTCATTATAAGAGTTTCACTTTCATGAAGTGAATTTGGAAAACAAAGGTCAAAGAACATAAAAGTCACCCAAAATTTCAACCAACCAGATATATTCATTGTTTATTTCTTGGTGGATATTATGTTATGGATAAGACTCTAATGTAAACAAATGGAGTAAAAACATATTTTTTAGGAACCCAAATATCAAATTGAATTACAAATCTAAATGTTCATCCTGTATGTAAGTAGAATGAATCATGCTATACCTATCTGAACTTCCAAAAGAGCTAATAACTCAGAAATGTTAGGGATATCCATTGGGTAAATTTTCCAAATTCTGATCAGGAAACAAATCTGATTGGAAAGAGGTAGGAAAAATGAATAGGAGCCACCTATAGTTAACATTTGTTCTTTCAGCTTTTACCTAAACACCACAGGCCTTAGGTATGAAGGATTTTATGATAAACTGCTATGTTTGCACAAGTTAGAATTCAAAGCTTTTCTTCTGGAGACCATCTGCCTAAGGTTAAATCACTGCTCCACTACTTACAGATTCTGTGTTATTAGGCAATGTACGGTCTCCGTCTCTCAGTTTCCTCCGAATGGAGAAGGTCACAGGCCCCACTTACAGAGTTATAAAACGAAATGAGATGATATATATATATGTAAAGCACTTAGAATTGTAGCTGGCTCTTAAGCACACATTATAAATGCTGACTTACTGGCTTTGCAGGCATTAGTGAAGCAACAGAAGCACATTTTTAACAGCAATCTGAAGCCCTTCATATCATGGGCATTGAATAAATGACTCACTAGGAAGCGGCACAAGCCTCAGCCTCCCCTTCCCCTTTTTGTTCAGGAAAGCTGTTTAATACCACCGTAAACACTTACAGCCACCACCAGAACTAGAAAAGCTGAGAAAGATTTCGCTGTGAATAGAGCTGGTGTGTGCAGATGGGACATCTAAAAACCAGTACATAGTTTCCTAGAGGGTGAACTCTCCCCTCTCCTCCCTGAATTCTTAGAATCGGATTGTGATACTTTTTGTGCTCAAGACCCTGCTATAAAGTTGGCCCATAAAGATACTTAAGGCTTGGTACCCATCTTCTCAGAACTTAAAATCACTTAAGAGGATGATGTCAAAATACCTAAAAAGATAACTAAGTAATCCCAGCACATTAGTTTCCTAATGTTGCTGTAATATATTTTCACAAACTTAGTAATTTAAACAATATGAATTTATTATCTTACAGTTTGATAGGTAACAAGTCTTCAGTGGATCTTCAATTCAGTTCAGTTCATTCGCTCAATAGTATCTGACTCTTTGCAACTCTATGAATCACAGCACGCCAGGCCTCCCTGTCCATCACCAGCTCCCAGAATTTACCCAAACTCATGTCCATCGAGTCGGTGATGCCACCCAGCCATCTCAATCCTCTGTCTTCCCCTTCTCCTCCTGCCCCCAATCCCTCCCAGCTTCAGGGTCTTTTCCAATGAGTCAGCTCTTCATATCAGGTGGCCAAAGTATTGGAGTTTCAGCTTCAGCATCAGTCCTTCCAATGAACACTCAGGACTGATCTCCTTTAGGATGGACTGGTTGGATCTCCTTGCAGTCCAAGGGACTCGCAAGAGTCTTCTCCAACACCATAGTTCAAAAACATCCATTCTTTGGCGCTCAGCTTTCTTCACAGTCCAACTCTCACATCCATACATGACCACTGGAAAAACCATAACCTTGACTAGACGGACCTTTGTTGGCAACGAAATGTCTCTGCTTTTGAATATTCTATCTAGGTTGGTCATAACTTTCCTTCCAAGGAGTAAGCGTCTTTTAATTTCATGGCTGCAATCACCATCTGCAGTGATTTTGGAGCCCCCCAAAATTAAGTCTGACACTGTTTCCACTGTTTCCCCATCTATTTACCATGAAGTGATGGGACCAGATGCCATTTTACTGGGCTACAATCAAGGTGTCAATACGGCTTGCATTCCTCTTAGACACTCTTGTGGGAGTATCCATATCCTTGTCTTTTCCAGCTGCTAGAAGCTATCCACATTCCCTGGCTCATGACCTCCTTCAAAGCCATCAATGTCAGGCTGAGTCCTCACACTGCATCTTTCTGGTTCCCTCTCTGCCTCTTCCATTTTTTAAAGGACTATTTTATGATTATATCTGCATAATCCAGGATAATCTGCCTACTTTAAGACCATCTGATTTATAACTTTAGTGCCATCTGCAATCTTAATGCTTCTTTACCATGTAACCTAACGTCCTCTCAGGTTCTGGGCATTAGGATGTAGACATCATTGGGAGGCTGTTATCCTGCATTCTGCTCCTAGTAAATGATAATAATCAAGTGAGATAAAGAAATGGCACATGATAGGATTTCGGTGGAGTTTAAAGTCACTGCAGCTGGGAACAGTCAGTGAAAGCTTAAAGGAAAAGGGAGATCTATTCTGGCCATTTAAGCATAGTTTTAAAAGTGGAGTGGGAGGAGTTCAAATAAGAAAAGGAATGAGAACAAAGTCTTGAAAATGTAAATGAAATGAAAAGGAACCAGGGGACAAAGGACAGAATACTTTGGCTAAAGGAAGAGTCACAAAAGGGGGAAGCAGAGTGGTTGGGAACCAGCTTGACAGGGGTCAAGAGTTGATCCCCTGTGAAAGCAAACTGATCCCAGTGCACTTTTTAACATGATAATATGTTCACAAATGACCATCAGGATGTCAGTGCTTTTTCATGTAATAACATCTCAATGTAATACCATCAGAAAATCCGTAGTTACAGTTCCTGGCCAAATTAAAGTAAGCAGCCAAAACTGTCCCCTCAGATGAACTATAAGAAATGATCAAAATTGAATTTTGTCCATTTTTAACAGGGCCACTCATAGAAATCAAAACATTTTACTAAGAACAAATGATGCCTGTTAAGATCTCTCATGTTATATCTTTACTCTACAAAACAACATTCAAAAATATTTTTAACTGTGAAAGGGGCTCTTTTTTTCTCCCCATAATGTGGCTGTTTGGTGCTAAAGGGAATGTTACAGGTCAGGTTCTCATATCAGGTGCCACATCAAGCCTGCTCCTTCATTTTGTTTTCACAAAACAAAAATGACATTTTACAAGGTGCCTCATAGCAAAAGGAGCACTGCATACGCTGTAATGTCCAAGTACTTGTGAAATAGACTCTTCCAAAAATCACTGAATATTTTCAATAGTTCACCTCTAGATTGTTAATTTCAGGAAAATGTATTATGTGTACTGGTTTAAAAAAAAAAGTAACTGTACAAATCAAGAGTGAAAAAAAAAAGTCAAGAGTGAAAGCTAGTTTCTCTGCCTCCTCCCCTTGAGCCATATTATTCCAGTCCTTGCCGCCCCATCTCAGACAACTACTGTTTGCAGTGTCCTTGTAGGGAAGAGGGCAGGCCACTACTTTCAAAAGAATGGCATAGCCTTCAAGAATACAAAATAAACTCCTTAGAACCGATTAGGTCTAAGATGGTGGACGATTCGACTTCCAGTGGACCTTGAGCCTCATTATACACTCATTATAATACATTAACACATGCTAAATGACATGCCTCATCTATGGAACAGAGCTAAATATCTTCGAAAGACTTAAGAAAACTATGAACACAAAATAACAAAATATATGTAAAAAAACTGAGAATGGTGTTCAGTAACTGAGTGCCCCACAGATTACAGCAGCGGTCTTCAAAGTGGCTCAAATTACCTGGTTTGAGGCACCTGCCAACCCTCCACTCCACCAATGCCATTTCTCAGATACACCAGGAATCCTCCTGCCTTGATTCTGTGAAGTCACTGGCAACCTCTTGTGCCTCCCATGCTCTTCCCCAGATGTCTGCGTGACTCACTCCCTTGCCACTCTGGCAGGGCTTGCTCAGATGGCACTCACACTGGTGGGAGCTACCTGACCATCCAAGAACTCACTCTGGCCCCTCCTTGTCCTTTGCTTCGTTTTTCTCCTCAACACACCTCATCATCCGGTTTCCCGTTGTTGTTGTTTAGACACTAAGTCATGTCCACCTCTTTTGTGACCCCATGGACACATAGCTCACAAGGTTCCTCTGTCCATGGGATTTCCCAAGCAAGAATACTGGAGTGGGTTGGCATTCCCTTCTCCAGGGGATCTTCCTGATCCAAGGATCAAACCCAAGTCTCCTGTATTGGCAGGTGAACTCCTCACCACTGAGTCACCATAGCTCAGTTGGAAAAGAATCCACTTGCAATGCAGGGGACTCCAGTTCAATTCCTGGGTCAGGAAGATCCCCTGCAGAAGGGATAGGCTACCCACACCAGTATTCTTGGGCTTCCCTCGTAGCCCAGCTGGTAAAAGAATCCACCTGCAATGCAGGAGACCTGGGTTCAATCCCTGCGTTGGGAAGATCCCCTGAGAAGGGAAAGGCTACTTACTCCAGTATTCTGGAGTATTCAGAGTCAGACATGACTGAGCAACTTTCACTTTCACCATAAAAGCTCCATTACTTGTAATTCTTGCTATCACAATACTGTGACGAACATTTTTGTTCATCACATTTTCTTGTGCATGTTCTTGTACTTAGAAGCAAAAATACTGAACCATGAGTGAAGCACATCTTCAATTTACCAGATAGTGCCAATCAGCTCTCCAGGGTTCCACCTGTTGTTTCACGTTCTACACAGAACTCAACATTATCTGACTTTTCAGTTTTCTGCCAATCTGAGCATGAAATGGTATTTTCAGTTTCAATTTGCATTCCCTCTATCACTAGTGAATTTGAGCATCTTTTCATGTTTATTGATCATTTTAATTTTCTCTTCTGTGAATTACCTGTTCATATCTTTTGCTAATATTTTTGTGTATTCTTGATACCAATCTTTTGTCACTTAAATGTACAGCATGTAACTTCTCCAGTCTCAGTGGTCTTTTAACTCTTTTTTATTTACAGTAAACTTTATTTTAACCAGTTTTAACATAATTTCAAAGTAGGCTTTTGCTCTAAGATAAGCAAAAGAACAGATATCCTAAAAGAACAGATATCTCATTAAGAGATCCTTTTCACACTGTTCCTTGAGTAGGGCACTGAGCTTTGGGGGTTGAGTAGGGCACAGAGCTTTGGATGCCCCACTGGTGACACCCTAACATTCTATCCCTAGAGATTTTACCTAGAGATACAGAAAGAACAGATAACACCAACATACAAGAATCAAATTGTATGAGGGTATAATAGAAAGGAACTCTTGTGTTACATTCTACCCACCTCCTTAGGGTTGTCATGATAATGACTGATTTTTTTCTCTGCAAAGTTCAGTGCTGTTTTCTTGTCTGTTTTTGTTTTAAGCAAAATGTCAGAGTATGTGAAATGGCTATACTTATTTATCCTAATAATAAAAATAGTGGAAGTTTACAAATTCTTCATGAATCCAAGCTGGGCCATGATTATTACCGATGGAGTTTACTCAAGGCACTAACTCCAAGTTTGGTGACCATCAGCAAACTGGCACAGTGGCTGAATCTCAGTCCCATAATGCCAGCCAAGGTTCCAGAAGTAACTAGGAAAAGTGAAATGTTCTCGATCCTGAAACAGCTGATAGGTACCCAGGCCCACTAGGCCACTGCAGAGGAACCCAGCAGCCAGGGACAGGACACTGCCTGCTTTTGCATAGCCAGTGATCCCACCAGGGGCAACCAGTGCTGCATAGCCAAAGTCAATCCAATGTAAAGGCACCGGTGGGCTGGAGTCCTGCATTGTTCTCTTTCACTTCACTGGAACAGAATTTTACACTAGGCCTGCACCTCCTTCCCAAAGGTCTGCATGCGCCGACACCTGTCTTTTAACTTTTTAAAAGTGTTGTTTTTTAAAAAATAATAATAATAATAATTAATCCAACTTTTACAAATGTTTATTTATCTGTGGCTGTACTGGGTCTTGTTGCTGTGCACGGGACTTCCCTGTTCGTGGCTAGTGGGGGCTGCCTTCTCTTTGTGGTACACAGGCTTCTCGTCACAGTGGCTTCTCTTGTAGCGGAGCACTGGCTCTAGGGCAGGTGGGCTTCAGCAGTTTCCGCTCACGGGCTCTCGAGTGCGGGGTCAGTAGTCGTGGCGCATGCGGCCCCTCAGCATGTGGGATCTTCCTGGACCAGGGATTGAACTGGCATCCTTTGCATTGCAAGGCAGATTCTTAACCGCTGGACCACCAGGGAAGACCCTAAACTGGTTTTTGATGTACAGAAGTTGCCATTCCATTTCTTAAAGACAGATTATTTCATATTAATGATTTCTTAAAGGTGTTTAGAGTTTTTCTTACATACATAGAATTAAAAACACATTTTAGAATTCTTTTTTTTCCCCATAGCCATCTATTTTTCAGCACAATCTATTACTATATTTTAGAATAGCAGTGTTCCCATGGTACAGATCTGGGGAGACACTTCTCTAAAAAAGAGGAAAGGACAGTGGGCTTTTGAGGAGGGCAGGGTTCTGATGGGAAGAGAGTTTAGGAAGAGAGAACACTGTTCTCTCATTGTTTTATGTGGGAAAGTTTGCCTCTGCCATCGTGAGGTCACAGTCATTCAAAAAGTCTTGACTGACTTATACAATGGCTAAATTTATCCTTCCCATGAAAGTCTTGTTTTTTCAAAACATCTGACTAGGCTGACATTATTTCGCATGTTACTCTGCCAAGAAGGTTCATAGGTCCTGGGGAACTTCTTTCCCGAAATATATTATTGGGAATTTTATATACCTAACTTCATATTTGAAAGATTTAGTGTAGCTGTAATACTCTAATTATTCTAAAAACTTTAACCTTCTGTAACTGAAGTGATGGGATTCAGTCAGTTATTTTCATTTTAGTTTATCTAAATTCCTGATGATTCTCAATTGATCATTAAATGCCTAAACTCCAGTGTGACTGAGGAGACTTTGAGCCCCAAGTTCCTTTCCTCAAATTGTCAAGGGAACATGCATCCTTATCAAGTTTGATCCTTTAAAGATAGAAACAGTAAGAGGCTACTTGTAACTCAATTCTGGTCCCCTCCTTCTCTCTCCATTACAGTCTCAGGTAGACAACGCTGATAATTCGAATGATGTTTAACTTCCTCAGTGTTTCCTATTCCTTATTCTTTTGACTTCTATTTATCTTAACACATTTCTCAATTCTAGATTAGGAGTTAATAGTAAGGTTGTCTAGGCATGGTTAGGTGAATAATAAATATAACATAGCAACAAAAACTATGTCATTAAACATAAACTAACTTAACTTCAATAGAGACTGCTATATCTTCAAATATCATTATTATTCACAATGTTTCAATGACAGAAATTACTGGGTAATTGTTAAATAACCAAACTAAGACAATTAGTAAGAGAAATTACTAAGGACATAAGAAAAACAAACTAGACATAATTTTAAAACACTGAACTTAAATGCCAGTAGCTCCATATGTATATAAAGGAAAAATAATTTTGTTGTAAACTAATTAATGAACAAAAAAGACAATGGTTTGGTTTGTTTCACTACAAAATACTTGTTTTGATATTTTATCACAGTCTTATAAACCTGTCTCTCTTATGTGATAAAATTGCATCAGTTATTTTCCTCTGCTGATGGATTTAGCTACTGAGATTATAGACCATAAAAAGATTCAAACTGTAAAGTTAATTTTAATACTACAGCATTTTCTACTCCAGGAACCTGTCTAGATTTAAAAAATTTTTCTTCATCATGTCCTAAGGATGACTGTTCTCTTTTTTTCATCCTATCTTACAACTTACCAGCCTCTTGGCCAGTCTAGACTGGAAGAATAGTAAGGGCACTCCTATAACCCAGAGAGGTTAAGTGTTAACTGGGAGGGATGGTGAAGCTCCTGTGAAGAATATAATGGAAAGTCTTAGACATGAGAATTCTCTAAATAGCACCACCTTAAGGAAATCTCCCACTGATAATGAAAAATTTCATAATCTTAGGAGTCCGATGGGGACTTCCCTGGTGGCTCAGACAGTAAAGAATCTGCCTGCTCTGCAGGAGACCCAGGTTCAATCCCTGGGTGGGGAAGATCCCTTGAGAATAGAATGGCTACCCACTCCAGTATTCTTGCCTGGAGAATTCCATGGACAGAGGAGCCTGGAAAATTCCAAGGACAGAGGAAGCTGGGCGGGGGGTGGGGGGATGGGGGGTGGGGGTGGGGGTGGGGGGCTATAGTCTATGGAGTTGCAAAGAGTGGGACATGACTGAGTGACTAACACTTCCACTTTCACTTTTAGGAGTCAGATGAATTACCATTAGGCTCAAAAACATTGTTTCTTTTTTCAGACCCTACTAAATGAGTCAATCTTGCAAAATTGGAAAACAAAACTAAAAGTATTTACTATGAAAATACAGATTCCTTTCCTTTCTGTGTAACATCCTCTTCTAGTAACAAATAGAAACAATGACATTTATTAATATCATTCAGTTCAGTTCAGTTCAGTCGCTCAGTCATGTCCGACTCTTTGCAACCCCATGAACTGCAGCACGCCAGGCCTCCCAGTCTATCACCATCTCCCGGAGTTCACTCAGACTCACGTCCATCGAGTCTGTGATGCCATCCAGCCATCTCATCCTTGGTCGTCCCCTTCTCCTCCTGCCCCCAATCCCTTCCAGCATCAGAGTCTTTTCCAGTGAGTCAACTCTTCACATGAGGTGGCCAAAGTACTGAAGTTTCAGCTTCAGCATCATTCCCTCCAAAGAAATCCCAGGGCTGATCTCCTTCAGAATGGACTGGTTGGATCTCCTTGCAGTCCAAGGGACTCTCAAGAGTCTTCTCCAACACCATAGTTCAAAAGCATCAATTCTTCAGCACTCAGCTTTCTTCACAGTCCAACTCTCACATCCATACATGACCACAGGAAAAACCATAGCCTTGACTAGACGGACCTTAGTCGGCAAAGTAATGTCTTTGCTTTTGAATATACTGTCTAGGTTGGTCATAACTTTTCTTCCAAGGAGTAAGCATCTTTTAATTTCATGGCTGCAATCACCATCTGCAGTGATTTGGGAGCCCCAAAAAATAAAGTCTGACACTGTTTCCACTGTTTCCCCATCTATTTCACAATACATTTATAAGTGATCTCAAGATTTAGAACAGCAAAGTATGGGAAAGGGGAGAAAGTCAAGGTTTGATAAGAAATGTTATGAATCTGGGCAATAATGGAGAACAGGGGAGTCTGGCTTGCTGCAGTGCATAGGGTCGTGAAGAGTCGGACATGACTTAAAGACTGAACAACAATAACATAAATAAATAAATAAAGTATGCAGAAAAAAAGAAAAATTTTTGGTAGCTCTGACTGCTAAGTAAGGTCATAAATACAAGATACTATGACTAAAGTTTTTCTTTTTGCTCTGGAAATCACAACTATTATCTAAGTGTTTTAAAAAGCTGTGCTAAGCAGTACTTTAATAGCATTACAGCTTAAAGGAGCTATCAGATGCTCTTCTCTTTTTAGTGTTGGTAAAATAAATCCCCAGCCATAGTGCTTGTTATCTGAGGAAAACAGCAAGATCCTGATACCTTCTTTCGGTCTAGTGTAGACTTCTCTCCTTCCTGGTCTGAAGCTTACACTATTAGAGGCACACCTTTTGTTTACATAATGCACACAGGTCACTGGCCCAGAGGATGCAATTGCACCCAAGGATGGAGAAAACCCTTTCCCTCCTTAGCATGGATTCTCTTGTCAGATCATATCCCCTACTTCTTTCAGGCTGTAACTTAGACTCTAGTGAAAGTCACTCAGTTGTGTCCGACTTTTGCAACCCCATGGACTGTAGCCCGCAAGGTTCCTCTGTCCATAGGATTCTCCAGGCAAGAATACTGGAGTGGTTTGCCATATTGGCAAATGAAGAAGATATAGTCTTTTTCCTTTAGGAGCTCATTGTCTAGCAGAAAATAATATACAAATATAATGCAACATGATACATTTTCTACTATAGTTGACAGAAGTTGAAAAGAATAATAAATAAATAGTCAAATATAATAAATAATAAAGATTGAAAAGAATAATAATCAGTATTACCTAGAATGTGGGGAAACAGCACTGAAACATGATTGCTAGAAGTTCAAATTAATAAGTATTCTGGAGGGCATTTTAGTATTATGTATCAAAAGCATTTTAAAAAACTAAGAAAAAGTGAATACCATTTACCTTAGCAGCTCCATAGCGCAGGACTTAACCTAAGGAAATCCTCAGACAAATTTGCAAGGATGTTTGTACAAATATCTAGAGAGAGTAGCATTTGTTGTAATAGTGAAAATGCTACAGTTTCCAGTAAGAGGTGGTGATTAGTTAAATGAATTTTGCTACATCCATACAACAGAATATTATTATCATCATTAAGAATGCTATAGATTTATATATATACATATAGAGAGTAGAAAATATGCATTTGATATATTTTTGAGTGAAAAATAGGTTATAAAGCATAATAGATACGATGAAGATGGCATATAACTTCTTCCTCTCCAAAACGTATAACCTCTGTCTAATCATGAGAAAAACATCAGATAAATTCCAATAGTAAGGCATCCTGCAATACACTGACCTACTTCACAGCTATCAAGGTCATCAAAACAAGGAAAGTCCAAGAAACTGTCAAAACCAAGAGGGGCCTAAGTAGTGTGTTAGTCACTCAATCATGTCTGACTCTTTGCAGCCCCATGTACTGTAGCCACCCAAACTCTTCTGTCCATGGAATTCTCCAGGCAAGAATACTGGAGTGGGTTGCCATGCCCTCCTCCAGGGGATCTTCCTGACCCAGGGACCGAATCTTCATCTCTTAGGTCTCCTGCTTTGTCAGGCAGGTTTTTACCACTAACGCCACCTAGGGAACCTATGTATTTTACATATATACACACACATATATATTATATATATAAATTGTCTTTCTTACAGTAGCTTCATCTTTCATGCCTAGTTAGCTGCTTCTTTTTGCCCCATGCCTACCCCATGCTCCCAAAGCATTCCATCTCTCCATTCCATTCCTATCTCTCTCTTAGCATTGTATTTATAGTGTGGCATTGTAACCACTTGCTTAAAATCCTGCAATCTCCAGTTTGACAGGAATTCCTGTAGATTCTGCCCCCTACTTTACACTATATTCCAGAGAGGTAGAAAATCCTTAATAAACATTTAGTGAGTGAACAACTATATTTCCACAAGACAAACAAGGAAGAAATTGCGAGAGGCAGCAATCCATGGTGGATATGTTTCTATAAGAAGAAAAAGAAGAAACTAAGAACTGAATGATCAGTAGGATGAAAGGAAAGACAGACCTAAAGCTCAGGCAGATGTAGTAGCGGGGCTCTCAGGAATCACTCGACAGTTTAACTGGAATAACCTGAGGCGCTCTCACATCAATCTTAATATGCTACTATATATACACATACAAGTTCTACACATGTCAATATAGAACAGAATCCAAGATATACTGTGAAAAAGAGAAAGTGACAGAACAGTGTGTCTATCCTAAGTGTGTGTATGAATACATGTGTGTACACACAAATATATACATTCATATACTGCACACGTGTGTGATGAGACCAATAACAAGGCTGTGTAGAAGAGAAAGCTCCTTTTCATCATACACTTTTATTACCTTTTATTTTAATATCACATACATGCATTAATCTACTCAAAATTTATTTTAGAGGGATCTACAAAGTGAAATTTTGGATTGTATTTCTAAGTGAACTTTTAAAAAAGGAAGCTATATGCAGCAAGGAAAAAAAACGTCTGGAATAGGATATACTAAAACATTAATGGCATGCCCATTGTCCGTGGTAATTTTAAATTTTCTCCTTCTCTAGCCTTTTCTGTCTCAGTCTCCTAGTTTTGCCAGTTTCGTTTTTCCCAAGGCTCACTCCTTACAAGTGTTCCCTCTCTGGATTCTCTTGGTGATCTCATCAGGTTTCATGGCTGTAGGTACCATGTATGTAATGAACAAATATATACATCCAGGCTAGATCAGAGCTCCAGACTTAAATATACAACTGTTTCCTCAACATTGCCACCTGAATGCCTAAAACATCAACTCAAGTGTAACATATCTCCAAATGAACTTCCTGCCCTCCCTGGCCTCCAACACACAAGTCTTGCCATCTTAGTCTATGGCAAATCCTTCCTTGCAGTTGCTCAGGCCAAAAACTAGACTCATCTTCCCACATCCCATATCCAATCTCTCAGTAAACCTTGTTACTTTCACCTCCAGAATGGATCTAGGTTTTGACCACTTCTCACCTCCTTCCAGCTGCCCTCCTGGTCCAGGCACCATCTCCTCTCACGTGGATTACGTAGATGGTCTCCAGATTGGTCTCCCTGCTCCTCCCCTCCACTCCCACAGTCTCCCCCGAGGTGGTATCTGTCCACATGAAGGCCAGATCATGTCACGCCTCTGTTCAAAACTCCCCAGATGCTTCCATCTCTCAAAGGGATGAAGTCCAAACCATAAAAACAGGTCACTGGGTCCCACATGATCCATCACTCCTTCCGACGCTCCCATCCACAAAGCTTTATCTCTCTCACTTCACCGCTTGTCATTTCCTGTGCTCACCCCTCTCAAACGAGCTCAACCCTCTTACCGGTCTTCTTTACACACCAAGCCTGCTTCTACCTCTGCCACGGCGCTGTTCCTTTCTCTGCTCTTATCCCAGGTGTTCTCATGACTCTCCCTTTCTTCAAGCCTTTGCTCAAAACTCACTCGCTTAAGTAGGCCTTCCCTTGTGTACCTCCCTATCCAAAATTGCAACTGCCCATCCATGACCCTATGCCCCTTTCCCAGGGCTATTTTCCCCCATAATACTCATCCTTCCTATTCTATAGAAGTGATTTGGTTATTAGGGTTATTTTTACAATCTGTCATGTCAACATTTGAGTACAAGCTGCATGAGAATGGGGACTTTTGTCTGTATTGTTTACTGGGCCTAGAAAAATATTTCACATATAGTAGATGCTCAGTAAACACAAGTTGAATGCACAAGCTTGTATTACTTGCATAAGGAATGATTTAAAAATAAAAGTTACTATAATGAATGAAGGCTACAACTGTCTACTTATTCATAATTTGAAAATTGCGGGGGGGGGGGGTGTTACAAACATTGTATTTTGCTTTGAAAAGATCTTTCCATTCTTGTTGTCTTAAGAAAGAATATTTTATTTTTAAAGAAATGTTTTAAAATATTTTTTTCTTATTTCTCAGGACTATAGTAGAAAAAGGTTTTATTTTATTTTCACCATGGGGGGAAAAAGTAATCCATTTTATTTCAGTGGTTGCACTTTCTACTGCAGGCAGCACTGCAGAGGAAAGAGCAATAGCAATCAAAACCCTAAACAATAGGGTTTAACCTGTCTCCACCACGTACTCACTTGCTTTCAAACAAGGACCTTAATCTCTCCTGAACCTCCTTTTCCACATCTGTAAAATGGGAATCATACTTATGTCACAGAGTTGTGAAGATTAAATGGGGTCACAGCTAATATTTGCTGAGTGCTTACATCACAGAGTGGGTAATATCATGCCTGTTTTCCCAGCTTAGGAAACAGGGCCCAAAGGTTATCCAACTAGTCAGGTAGCAAGGTCAGAGGTCCTGAATGGTAAGTCTGGGATTCTTTCCCCTCCACTCTCCTATCTCTTATCTCTTTGGGAGAGGATAAATGGTGGAAAGAGCATCTAAAGATGACTAAGCGGGGACTGGAGTTTAACTCTTCCCTTGGCACCTGAGAGACTGTTGCCTTGAGCAATGTCCCTTGGGAAGTGCACCATGGATACGACTGGGTCATGCATGAACCACCTCAGGCTATCACAAATCTGGATGAGTTATACAGAATTAGCAATAATCCAGGGCAACACCTCTCCCACTTCTTTTTTGTTTCAGGTAGATAATTATACAAAGTCAAATTCTTCCACTTTTGATTTTTCTTTTCAGTTTTCAGCTCAGTTATTTCCACTACAGAAATTTCTTCCTCACACATGTGCTCCTTAATCTTCTTTCACCTTTTATTAACTCTTATCCAGTTACCTCAGGTAAATCTTCTCCTTACTGACATTCTTCATTGCACCTATAAACCCCAAAACAGCTATGTTCAGGTTGATAAGCACAAAAATAGTATTCAAAATACAACTAAGTTAAGGAAAAGACCAGCCCTTCACTTTGAACTGTTCCAGGCTCAGGGAGCAATATGGTGTACCACCCCAGATGGAGATCAGATACCCTCTTCAGCATCTTCTCTTACAGTCCACTGGCCTCTGTATTCACATCAATGTACCTGTGGTGAACAGGGCTTAATGCAGCTGTGAGTGGGCCCAAGTCCCAGTTCTAATAGGCAGCTGTGTGACTTCGGGCAGTTACTTAACCCTCACCCCACTTTCCTCATCTGTAATGTGTGTGCTAAGTCACTTCAGTTGTGTCCGACTCTTTGCGACCCTATGAACTGTGGCCCACCAGGCTCCTCTGTCCAACGAATTCTCAAGGCAGGCAAGAATGCTGGAGTCGGTTGCCATTTCCTTCTCCAGGATCTGTAATGTGGGATCATAACAAAATCTACCTCCTAGGACTACTATGAGGATTAAATGGGTTAATTCATTTAAATCAATTAGCAAGGGCAAAACAAACATGTTAACAGAGATTTCTTTAAATATGAATATTAATTTTTTTCTATATTTATTACTTTTTAAAATACTATTATTATGAAAATGAAAGTGTGAAAGCGTTAGTTGCTCAGCCATGTCCGAGTGTTTGCAACCCCATGGACTGTAGCCCACCAGGCTACACTGTCCATGGAATTCTCCAGGCAAGAATAATAAAGTGGGTTGCCATTCCCTTCTCCAAGGGATCTTCCCAACCCAGGGATCGAACCCGGGTCTCCTGCACTGCAGGCAGATTCTTCATCATCTGAGCCACCAAGGAAGCTCCAGTTATCATCATAACCACTCTTAATAAAATTTTTTTAAACTACAAATACAGTGGTTCAGTCACAATTTTTTTTTCAGTCACATAATTTTTTTTCTGTCACATAATTAAATATACTTTTACTAGGTAAACTGAAGATCTACTACTCATAGTATTGTTTCTATGGAAAGTTTAAATTCAGAAATTTTTATAAATGACATTTTAAAGCACATTTTATCTAGAAGATAGGGAATGCTCGTACTGAAAATGCAAATATACATAAAACTATAACATGATTGAATTTACCAGAAAAGTCTTTACTTTTTTGAAACAGGATTTATTTCATAAGCAATTTACCTATTTCTGTTGCCAGAGTTGCTATAAATCTGGTACCTCTGAAAAGTATTAGAGGTGACAGGATCTAGAATCTCACTTATTCATGGTTTGGCTTTTGCAAACAGAATCACATGTGTTATTAAAAAAACAACAACGGTGTTTGTATAAAATCACCACTTCAGTTTCTACCATCTGTACTTGCTTGAGGGGTCAATTTCCTGCAGATAAGTCACCCAGCTGAGGAACTCAGATCTGCACGGGTAGAGTACAAAGAGTGGTGAAGTTAGACTTAAAGTGAGGAAGCCCGCCCGACCAAGCTACTTCCTTTTTATCCCTCCAAATAAGGAAACACTGCAGCACCCTGCAGACCTGGGGAGTTCTGTTTATTCTGGAATGAACGACAACAACAAAATATCTGTAGGATTGTCAGATTTAGTAAAGCAAAATATAGGATGACCACTTAGATATGATTTTCAGATAAAGAAATACCCTTTCGGTCCCCAGTATTGCTTGGGATATACTTATGTGAATAAAGTATTCTTTATCTAAAATTCAAGTTTAACTGACCATCCTGTATTTAATCTGGTCACCTTATTGTTGGAAGATGAATTATTTCCAGACATATAACTGCCCCCTCCAACACATTTCCAACTTTAAACAAATACACGTGTTTTGTATGCTGCTGCTGCTGCTGCTAAGTCGCTTTAGTCATGTCCAACTCTGTGCGACCCCACAGACAGCAGCCCACTAGGCTCCTCTGTCCCTGGGATTCTCCAGGCAAGAACACTGGAGTGGGTTGCCATTTCCTTCTCCAATGCAAGAAAGTGAAAAGTGAAAGTGAAGTAGCTCAGTCGTGCCCAACTCTTAGCGATCCCATGGACTGGGGGGTCCATGGGGACTGGGGGAGTCCTCAGTCCATGGGATTTTCCAGGCAAGAGTACTGGAGTGGGGTGCCAAAGCATACCAGTTTGAATATATATTCAGGGTTTTGGAAACTGCTTGAATTAGAGAACTACCAGTAATCCTCATTTGTGTTGAAACTGGAGAATAAATCTATAATCTCATGTATGTATATTTTAATTCTGATTTTGGCTCAGTACAATTACAGAAATAAACTACCGAACTTTGTTTTTTTCCCTCAAAAGTCAAATGCAATTCACAATTTAACATGAGATAATACCGCCACCTGGAGGCCAGAGGTAGGTATGTCTAAGAATCAGTGTCATCGTTAGTCATCTGAGTTATGGTGACACTTGATTAGTAATACCATTCTGCTACTTGCCATTATATAAGTCTAGTTTTCTCCTCATTTATTCATTCATTATTGAACACTTTCTAGGTTTCTACTGTATGACAGACACTATGCTAGACTTTGGGAGTACACAGTTGTCTAAGACCTAGCTTCTTCCTTCAGGCATGTAACAAACTAGTGGGAGAGAGCAGGGGATTACCAGATGTCATCCCAGGTATTCTTGCCCTTTAAGGTTAAAATGAAATTAATATAAACCTCCAATCTTCAGATGGTGGAAAATTCGTGGTCTTTCTAAGATTGTAGGGGAAACTGTGGCTTGCAGTGTTCTTGTTCACCTCAGACTCATAGCTCTTGCTTCATCTGACACAGTTCAGTTTATGGACTGCTTTAGTGTCCTCAAACCATTCAATATCACGGTAGTCCAAGCCTATGCCCCAACCAGTAATGCTGATGAAGCTGAAGTTGAACGGGTCTATGAAGACCTACAAGACCTTTTAGAACTAACACCCAAAAAAGATGTCCTTTTCATTATAGCGGACTGGGATACAAAAGTAGGAAGTCAAGAAACACCTGGAGTAACAGGCAAATTTGGCCTTGGAGTAGGGAATGAAGCAGGGCAAAGGCTAATAGAGTTTTGCCAAGAGAACGCACTGGTCATAAAAAACACTCTCTTCCAACAACACAAGAGAGGACTCTACACATGGACATCACCAGACGGTCAACACTAAAATCAGATTGATTATATTCTTTGCAGCCAAAGATGGAGAAGCTCTATACAGTCAGCAAAAACAAGACTGGGAGCTAACTGTGGCTCAGATCATGAACTCCTTATTGCCAAATTCAGACTTAAATTGAAGAAAGTGGGAAAACCACTAGACCATTCAGGTATGACCTAAATCAAATCCCTTACAACTATACAGTGGAAGTGAGAAATAGATTTAAGGGACTAGATCTGATAGAGTGCCTGATGAACTATGGACGGAGGTTCCTCACATTGTACAGGAGACAGGGATCAAGACCATCCCCAAGAAAAAGAAATGCAAAAAAGCAAAATGGCTGTCTGAGGAGGTCTTACAAAGAGTTGTGAAAAGAAGGGAAGTGAAAAGCTAAGGAGAAAAGGAAAGATAAACCCATTTGAATGCAGAGTTCCAAGAATAGCAAAGAGAGATAAGAAAGCCTTCCTCAGCAATCAATGCAAAGAAATTGAGGAAAACAACAGAATGGGAAACACTAGAGACCTCTTCAAGAAAATTAGAGATACCAAGGGAACATTTCATGCAAAGATGGGCTCAATAAAGGACAGAAATGGTATGGACCTAACAGAAGAAGATATTAAGAAGAGGTGGTAAGAATACACAGAAGAACTGTACAAAAAAGAGCTTCACAACCCAGATAATCATGATGGTGTGATTACTCACCTGGAGCCAGACATCCTGGAATGCGAAGTCAAGTGGGCCTTAGAAAGCATCACTACGAACAAAACTAGTGGAGGTGATGGAGTTTCAGTTGAGCTATTTCAAATCCTGAAAGATGATGCTGTGCAAGTACTGCACTCAATATGCCAGCAAATTTGGAAAACTCAGCAGTGGCCACAGAACTGGAAAAGGTCAGTTTTCATTCCAATCCCAAAGAAAGGCAATGCCAAAGAATGCTCAAACTACCGCACAATTGCACTCATCTCACACGCTAGTAAAGTAATGCTCAAAATTCTCCAAGCCAGGCTTTAGCAATACGTGAACTGTGAGCTCCCAGATGTTCAAGCTGGTTTTAGAAAAGGCAGAGGAACGAGAGATCAAATTGCCGACATCCGCTGGATCATGGAAAAGCAAGAGAGTTCCAGTAAAATATCTATTTCTGCTTTATTGACTATGCCAAAGCCTTTGACTGTGTGGATCACAACAAACTGTGGAAATTCTGAAAGTGATGGGCATACCAGACCACCTGATCTGCCTCTTGAGAAACCTGTAAGGTCAGGAAGCAACAGTTAGAACTGGACATGGAACAACAGACTGGTTCCAAATAGGAAAAGAAGTACATCAAGGCTGTATATTGTCACCCTGCCTATTTAACTTATATGCAGAGTACATCATGAGAAATGCTGGACTGGAAGAAACACAAGCTGGAATCAAGACTGTTGGGAGAAGTATCAATAACCTCAGATATGCAGATGACACCACCCTTATGGCAGAAAGTGAAGAGGAACTAAAGAGCCTCTTGATGAAAGTGAAAGAGGAGAGTGAAAAAGTTGGCTTAAAGCTCAACATTCAGAAAACGAAGATCATGGCATCTGGTCCCATCACTTCATGGGAACTAGACGGGGAAACAGTAGAAACAGTGTCAGACTTAATTTTGGGGGGCTCCAAAATCACTGCAGATGGTGATTGCAGCCATGAAATTGAAAGACACTTACTCCTTGGAAGGAAAGTTATGACCAACCTAGATAGCATATTGAAAAGCAGAGACGTTACTTTGCCAACAAAGGTCCGTCTAGTCAAGGCTATGGTTTTTCCTGTGGTCATGTATGAATGTGAGAGTTGGACTGTGAAGAAAGCTGAGCCCCGAAGAATTGATGCTTTTGAACTGTGGTGATGGAGAAGACTCTTGCGAGTCCCTTGGACTGCAAGGAGATCCAACCAGTCCATCCTAAAGATCAGTCCTGGGTGTTCACTGAAAGGACTGATGCTGAAGCTGAAACTCCAATACTTTGGCCACCTGATGCGAAGAGTTAACTCATTAGAAAAGACTCTGATGCTGGGAGGGATTGGGGGCAGGAGGAGAAGGGGACGACAGAGGATGAGATGGCTGGATGGCATCACCGACTTGATGGACATGACTTTGATGAAGTCTGCGAGTTGGTGATGGATAAGGAGGCCTGGCATGTTGTGATTAATGGGGTTGCAAAGAATCGGAGACGACTGAGCAACTGAACTGAACTGACTGACTGTTTTATACATGCTGCCCCTGTTCTCCATCAAACCTCCTGAAGATGTAGAATACAACGCTTTTCCCTTGGTTTTCATAATGATTAATTTATCTAAAGCTTTGAGCTTGTCAGGGATTCATTTTGATGTTTTTTAAAAAGATTTTATTTTATTTTTGGCTATGCTGGGTCTTCATTACTGCATGTGGGGTTTATCTACTTGCAGCAAGCAGGGGCTACTCTTTGTTGTGGTGCACAAGCTTCTCATTGCTTTTCAGGGCAGACTCTTAACCACTAGACCACCAGGAAAGCCCTATTTTGACATCTAGAAGCATGGTGGGATGTGTGTGTGTATGTAATTAGAGCCACACAAACAATGATAAATTGAATAGACTTCTTTGCTCCTTTTAAAGTCCTTCTTCCCATCATTTTGACTCTTCTTCCCACCTTTTTTTTTTTTCTGTCCATTTGCAACACTTCCACCCCCATCCTCTACCACAGTGAAAACTTTCTCCAATTTATTATACAGAATGGTTCAATTTTCTCAACTTCATATTCCCAAACTTAGTGTTGTGTCCACCTGTGCATATCCAACACTCATTATTGTATTATGACACATATGGGCCATGTACCTAGAGTCTCATCCTTTATTTTTTGCCCCTATATAAATGTTTATTTCCCCCATTAACAGGAATTCCAGCAACTCCTTAAAAGAATGATAACAGTTTAGGCCTTATGTAACATTTTAAAATTTCCTTGTTGCTTTACTACCTTCCCCCACCCCACCCTCCCTCCCTCCTTCTTTTCCCTCCATCCACACCTACAGGTATTTCTTAACAATCTTGTGGTTTGTTGCTGTTGTTCAGTTGCTAAGTTGTGCCTGACTCTTTGTGACCCCATGGACTGTAGCACTCCACGCCCCTGTCCTCCACTATTTTCCTGGAGTTTGTTCAAATTTATGTTCATTGAGTTGGTAATGCTATCTAACCATCTTATCCTCTGCTACCCCCTTCTCCTGTTGCCTTCAATCTTTCTCAGCATCAGGGTCTTCTCCAATGAGTCAGCTCTTTACAGGTGGTCAAAGTACTAGAGCTTCAGCATCAGTCCTTCCAGTGAATATTCAGGGTTGATTTCTTTTAGGTTTGATCTTCTTGCAGTCCAAGAGACTCTCAATCGTCTCCAGCACCACAGTTCAAAAGCATCTATTCTTTGGCTCAGCTTTCTTTATGATCCAACTCTCACATCTGTACATGACTACTAGAAAAGCCATTAGTTCAGTTCAGTTCAGTCGCTCAGTCTTGTCCGACTCTTTGCGACCCCATGAATCGCAGCATGCCAGGCCTCCCTGTCCATCACCATCTCCCAGAGTTCACTCACACTCTTGTCCATCGAGTCCGTGATGCCATCCAGCCATCTCATCCTTGGTGGTCCCCTTCTCCTCCTGCCCCCAATCCCTCCCAGCATCAGAGTCTTTTCCAATGAGTCAACTCTTCACATGAGGTGGCAAAAATACTGGAGCTTCAGCTTTAGCATCATTCCTTCCAAAGAAATCCCAGGGTTGATCTCCTTTAGAATGGACTGGTTGGATCTCCTTGCAGACCAAGGGACTCTCAAGAGTCTTCTCCAACAACACAGTTCAAAAGCATCAATTCTTTGGCGCTCAGCCTTCTTCACAGTCCAACTCTCACATCCATACATGACCACAGGAAAAACCATAGCCTTGACTAGACAGACCTTAGTCAGCAAAGTAATGTCTCTGCTTTTGAATATGCTGTCTAGGTTGATCATAGCTTTCCTTCCAAGGAGTAAGCGTCTTTTAATTTCATGGCTGCAGTCACCATCTGCAGTGATTTTGGAGCCTCAAAAAATATAGTCTGACACTGTTTCCACTGTTTCCCATCTATTTCACATGAAGTGAACTGTGGTGTTGGAGAAGACTTTTGAGAGTCTCTTGGACTGTAAGGAGATCCAACCAGTCCATTCTGAAGGAGATCAACCCTGGGATTTCTTTGGAAGGAATGATGCTAAAGCTGAAACTTCAGTTCTTTGGCCACCTCATGTGAAGAATTGACTCACTGGAAAAGACTCTGATGCTGGGAGGGATTGGGGGCAGGAGGAGGAGGGGACGACTGAGGATGAGATGGCTGGAAGGCATCATGGATGTGAGCCTGAGTGAACTCCAGGAGTTGGTGATGGACAGGGAGGCCTAGCGTGCTGCGATTCATGGGGTCGCAAAGAGTCGGACACAACTGAGCGACTGAACTGAACTGAACTGAACTGAACTGATGGGACCGGATGCCATGATCTTCGTTTTCTGAATGTTGAGCTTTAAGCCAACTTTTTCACTCTCCTCTTCCACTTTCATCAAGAGGCTTTTTACCTCCTCTTCACTTTCTGCCATAAGAGTGGTGTCAGCTGCATATCTGAGGTTATTGATACTTCTCCCAACAGTCTTGATTCCAGCTTGTGTTTCTTCCAGTCCAGCGTTTCTCATGATGTACTCTGCATAGAAGTTAAATAAGCAGGGTGACAATATACAGCCTTGACATACTCCTTTTCCTATTTGGAACCAGTCTGTTGTTCCATGTCCAGTTCTAACTGTTGCTTCCTGACCTGCATACAGGTTTCTCAAGAGGCAGATCAGGTGGTCTGGTATGCCCATCTCTTTCAGAATTTTCCACAGTTTAGCTTTGACTATACGAACCTTTGTCAGCCAAATGATGGCTCTGCTTTTTAATACCCTGTGATTTTGGAGCCCAAGAAAATAAAATCTGTCACTGCTTCCACTTTCTCTAACCCTAACCCTAATCTTGCTTCATGACAATACTACTGAGCCTCAACTAAAATTCAGCAACAAGAGAGAAAACTGATGGAATGATTGTAATACAGTAGAGCTAATTAGCTGGCCCATTGTATCCTTTGCTTTCTGGTTGAGTCTATAATACAGCACTTCTTTTAAAGCCCGAGTGCTCCTATGACAAGACTTGGAGAAAGGATACTGGAAGGATGCATTGTTCTATATCTTGCAAATGACCACTCACTAATCCTGTTAACTGCTCCTGCCCTTAAAAAGGACATGTGAATATGAAACTGGATACAAAACCTTAGTTTTGTAGAATCACAGGAAGAAACTATCCCAAATATTAGGTTTTTAAAATAATCACTCAGGGAGACAACAACTTCCCAAAGTGTCAGAATCAGCTCCTTCATTAGATCCCTTGGTATGAAGACTTCGGTACCCAAACACAAACTGCCCAGCTGGAAAACGAGCAATTGCTTGGGCATTAGTGATGCCATCTGACTGGCATTATGACTGGGCCTAGATCTATGGACTTTGGGGTTTAAACAAGGATTATTTGAATGACTTTACCTTCAGAAATAAAATCAGTGAGCTTCATTTGTTTGTAACACACACATTTGAGTACCTGCCTTATGTCATGTTCTATGTAATGCACAAGGCAAAGTGGTTTAAGATACAAAAATAAACTAAAAAATAATATCTGTCCTTAAGGAACTTAAAGCCTACTGAGGAAGACAGATTAAGCAAAGGCCATATATGTGAGGACTTTGTAAATGTCTAAGTCTGTAACTTTTCATGTCTGTTGTTTACCCTCTTGTTGTTTTACAAAAGTAGCTAGCAGTAAAATACTTAAAATTTAAAGGATCTCTCTGTTTCCTTTGGGAACCTACACTAATGCTTAAGATGTACATCTTAGAGTAGAGCAAAGTCCAGAACACCCCCAGTGGCATTCTTTCAGTTCCATGAATATGGCAAGCTCATTTCTGCTTTAAGACTTTTTTACTAGCTGTTTCCTAAGCCAGGCATGCAAAGAAGCATTAAGACTGATCTGTCTTGGCCTGGGCATTCTGGCATGGGAGGAAAAGGAGATGGAGGAAAAATCACAGATAGGTTTCTAAGTTAAAAAATCTTTCCTAAAAGAACCACAAGGGACAATAAAGTGGTGACTATTTTCTAGGTAGAGCAGCCATTTGATTTGGGTTGAGGTACCTTTTCCTTTGGAATGTAATCTCCAGGGGAAAAACAACGCCTGACTGCAGCTCAACAAAGATGCACAACAGTGGCTTCCAAACCCTCTCATTGCCCACGATCTTACAGAAAAATATTCCTGAGTCAATAAAATGTGGAAAAAATGAGGACACATGATGCTATTGGAAATTTGAACACTGACTGCATATTTGATAATATTAAGTAATTATTGCTGTTTTAGGAATAATGGTGATATGTGATAAAGCTTTTAAAAGATCATACTGAAATATCAGAGATTCAGTCATGTCTGGGATTTGCTTCAGTGTATTACTGGGGAGAAGAAAATGTCCTGGGAGGAATATAAATAAAACAAGATTGGCCATGAGTCAACAGCTAGATGTCGGTTGCATGGGGATTCATTATACTATTCTGTCTTTAGTACATGTTCAAAATTTTCATAAGAAAAAGTATTTTTGAAAATATGCTACAGAGTACATTAGTGGCGGGTGAGGGGATTGGTCTTGTTGATCACAGCTCCTATTCTGGAAATATCTGCTCTCTTTAGGAAGAAAGTATCTGACTAGAGTAATTTGTACAAGATGTGCATTTAACAATCCAAAGCAGAGATTTCTGAAGTATAAAGGAAAATCTAGTAAGTCTCAAAGAACAAGATTTCTTTCAAGCCTCTATATTTCAAATAAAAGAAATTACACAAAATTGTACTTCTATGACTCTATCTCATGTCACTCTGTCCCTAAGCCAGTATAATCCAGGCACACTGACCACTGGCCTCCTCAAATGCGTCAAGCTCATTTGTACCTAAAGACATGTGGTTTTAGTATATGTTTTGTCAAAGAATGCTCATCCCACTGGCTGGCTCCTGTGCTTCATTCATCTCAACCTCCCCCACCAAAGTTGCCTTTTCAGGAGGGCTTCCCCAGCAGTCCATCTTTAGTATCCCAACCCTACAATAACTATGACCTTAAGCTGTTATTTCAGAGCACTTATCACTAAATGAAACTGTCTTATTTGCCTAATTTATTGTCTGTCTCCTCTATCAAGGATATAAGATTTCTGACTGTAGGGCTCTTGTTCATCTTGTTCATGGATGTCCCCTGATTTTTTACAAGTGTCCAGCCAAAAGAGATATTAAATACAGAACTTTGAACATGGAACTATGTAATTTGAAAGAATACCTTCTTGCGCCCTTACATTATATCTGGGGTTGCAAATACAAATGCCACAGGGCTTAGATGGGTACTAAATGCATGGGTCTTAGAGAAAAATAGAGATCATCTGAACTTATCTAAAAAAGTAAGCTGCTCTTGACTACTACTGTTGCCAGGCTACAGTGCAGATCTCGTGTGGTCAGTTCTTCCCATTTATTATTGGGATGACAAATAGATGGGTTGACATAGCTCAAAATTAAACCCGTTTATAAGCTCTGCTCATACAGATAAGACAATTCAAAGATGAGCTGAGATGTTGAGAACAGATATTGAGAAGATCACACTCTACAGCATTGCTCGTAACAGCAAAAAATGGGAAACAACAAAATCACCCATCATTATGGGAATCCTCAAATAATTTGGAGCAAGCCTATTTGATAGAATACAGTACAATTAAGACAAATGAAGTCTAGCCATCTATATTCATGTAAAAAGATCTCAAAAACATACAATTCAAGTTGTAGTGACAAGTCAAGTTGTAGATCAATATACAAAATATAATAGTATTCATGTAAAACTAGAAACCAGGATAACTGCATTTGTCTTTGCTTTGCGTATCTGGCATGGATATGATGCCAGATACAGTTTCACCACTAGCAATGATGGAGAAGTACGTGCTGCTTTCTCGTCTCTTCAGTCTAACAGTTTACGAATCTAAAATCTCCCCATCCCCGCGCCCCCAACTCCCCCGCCCCGCCGCCACGGAGAAGGCTATCCAGACCAGGGAATGAAACACGGATTCGCCCCTCACTTAGGAGAGTTCGATCTCTCTAGTTCTCAATTCCTTCTCCAGAGGCAGTATGTGTAGAGACGAACAGCCTTGGCGAAAGAGAGACTTGGATTTATCAGCCTTTTTCAGTGTCATATTCTTCATTTCAAAACGCAGATTCTAACACCTACCTTATAGACTTTAGTGAGGTTTACAGTTAACGTGTCAAATGACTAACAGTAGCTATTTATAGTAGCAGTAATAGAATTTCATTTAAGGGCTCAGCATCAGGGTCGCTAAACAGAATCACGGTTTTTCACGCTGCCTTCCAACCAAAACTGATTTACTTTGCGTTATCCTGGTGATGTTTCAGAAACAATCCAGAACAGTTGCTATGGCGACACTCTGGTTCCGCCTCCAAGCTCGTTCGAACAGCTTGCTGGGAATTGTAGTGCGTGGGAGATTACACTCACGGAGGGGGCGGGGCAGCTTCCGGAAAAGGTATATTTCCGGTTCTTGCCCTCACACCTACCCTCCTTATCCTCCCCGCTTCTGGGCCATTGAGCCCAAAATAAAAGCCCATCTATGTGTCTTCCTTTCCATGCTTGTCGAACTTACAGTTGAAGACAGGATAAGGGAAGCAATGTGATGCCAGGGCCGTAGAAGGGAGCCGCACAGGTGGTACAGGAAGAGGCGGGGCGCCCTCCTAGGGCACGGAGGCTCTGCCTCCTACATCACTTCCGTAAACAAAGAGCACTGTGGAGGCGCAAGGTCCGGGATGTGACCCCGGCTCGAGCTGCAGCGGTAGCATCGGCGGCTGCGGCGGTGGCTTCAGAGGCCCCGGGGTCTTTGCAGGGTGAAGAGAACCACGATCCCCTTTCTCCTCAGGTATGAAGTGGAAACAAAGGCACCTCCCCAGTGTCCCTTGTACGCCCCTCCCATCATTCTCTCTGGCCACTACTGGATTCTGGGCGGTGAAGGGTCTCCGTGACGGCTGATTGGGGAAGGGAAATGAGGTGAAGTCTAAAGAGACTCTTAGTGGTCTTTCTTGGAGGCTGTGAGTTCCTGGCTCTCGAAAGACTACGAGCTGTGTTCTGTGAAGGTCTTTTCTGAAAGGTTCCATGCTGCTTGGTATACAGGAGGAATTTCGGTGCTCCTGTAGTAGTGATGTTACTTCCGAACACGGGTAATTTTCGAGCCTTTCCCCCTCAGAACATCTTAGTTTAGACCACTCTTGGTTTATTTGTGTTGCTTTACTTCCTAGTTTTTTTTTTTTTCCTTGTATCACCAACTGTGTATAAGCGTCATTAAATTCGAAAACCAGTTTATTTATGTGTAGCATAAATGCATAAGATCCTTGCCTCTAAGAACTGATATCCCATCTACTGTGTTGTTATTTTTTAATTGTTATAATTTAATTTGTGTTGCATGCCAAACCAACCCCAGAAGGTCTATTCTGTTACTGAAAATGCTTCTTAAAGGAAAAACCGTTAACCAAGATTTAAGCAGTTTGTTCTCTGCGCTTACAGACTGGGCAATACAGCCTTTACTTTACAGCCTTTGGTTTTTGGCAGTTTAGCTCCAGTTATGATTGTCTAGAGTCAGCCGAATAAACTTGGTTCAGTGGTTTAATAACAGTGCTAGTAGCACACACACAAAAAAATTGTTTTTATTAAAATTCTCAAGTAATTACTTTAGGAGTGACATCAGTGTATTTGAGTCTTTTTGAATGGTTATTGTTGTTTAGTCGCTAAATGGTCAGAAGACTCTTTTGGGACCCCATAGACCATAGCCCACCAGGCTCCTCTCTCCATGGGATTTTCCAAGCAAGAATACTGGAGTGGGTTGCCATTTCCTTCTCCATTGAATGGTCATAGAATGATTAAATTCAGCACAGCATAGTCAAGACCTAATGCTGCTAAGGCTTTTTGCCATCTGATGAGACAAGTAATCATATAAATTTCTCATCTTATGATACATGAAACAATATAATTAGGAAGAGTTGAATTTGCTGCTAAGTCACTTCAGTTGTGTCCGACTCTGTGTGACCCCATAGACGGCAGCCCACCAGGATCCCCCATCCCTGGGATTCTCCAGGCAAGAACACTGGAGTGGGTTGCCATTTCCTTCTCCAGTGCATGAAAGTGAAAGTGAAAATGAAATCGCTCAGTCATGTCTGACTTTTAGCGACCCCATGGACTGTAGCTCACCGGCTTCTCCACCCATGGGATTTTTCAGGCAAGAGTACTGGAGTGGGGTGCCATTTATGCATAAGTAAAAAGGAAATGTAGAAGGATGTTTTTAGATAGGTGGCTGAAAAGAAAATAAAGCTGGTTAATACATAAAGATAAGGGATAGTACTGGGTAAATTCCCTTGTGGCTCAGCTGGTAAAGAATCCGCCTGCAGTGTGGGAGACCTGGGTTCAGTCACTGGATTGGGAAGATCCCCTGGAGAAGGGAAGGGAAAGGCTACCCACTCCACAATTCTGGCCTAGAGAATTACATGGGTCCATGGGGTCACAAAGAGTTGGACAGGACTGAGCAACTTTCATTTTCATATATATTCTCTCTGGAAAAACCAACTGTAACTTCATAGTGTTACTTTTTAAATGAACATTCTTTGGCATTGCCTTTCTTTGGGATTACCTTTTTTGGAAGTACGTGAACCATGAACTTTCAGATGTTCAAGCTGGATTTAGAAGATCAAATTGCCAGCATCCGTTGGATCATTGAAAAAGCAAGAGAGTTCCAGAAAAACATCTACTTCTGCTTTATTGACTATGCCACAGCTTTTAACTATGTGGATCACAACAAACTGTGGAAAATTCTTAAAGAGATGGGAATATCAGACAACCTGACCTGCCTCCTGAGAAATCTGTATGCAGGTCAGGAAGCAACAGTTAGAACTGGACATGGAACAACAGACTGGTTCCAAATTGGGAAAGGAGTACGTCAAGGCTGTATATTGTCACCCTGTTTATTTAACTTATATGCAGAGTACATCATGTGAAATGCCAGGCTGGATGAAGCACAAGTTGGAATCAAGATTGCCGGGAGAAATATCAGTAACCTCAGATATGCAGATGGCACCACGCTTATGGCAGAAAGCAAAGAAAAACTAAAGAGCCTCTTGATAAAAGTGAAAGAGGAGAGTGCAAAAGTTGGCTTAAAACTCAACATTCAAAAAACTAAGATCATGGTGTCCAGTCCCATCACTTCATGGCAAGTAGATTGTGAAACAATGAAAACAGTGAGAGACTGCAGCCATAAAATTAAAAGACACTTGCTTCTTGGAAGAAAAGCTACGATCAACCTGCTCCTGCTGCTGATAAGTTGCTTCAGTCGTGTCCGACTGTGTGTGATCCCATAGACGGCAGCCCACCAGGCTCCCCCTGTCCCTGGGATTCTCCAGGCAAGAACACTGGAGTGGGTTGCCATTTCCTTCTCCAATGAATGAAAGTGAAAAGTGAAAGTGAAGTCGCTCAGTAGTGTCCTACACTTAGTGACCCCATGGACTGCAGCCTACCAGGCTCCTCCATCCATGGGATTTTCCAGGCAAGAGTACTGGAGTAGGGTGCCATTGCCTTCTCCGATGATCAACCTAGACAGCATATTAAAAAGCAGAGACATTACTTTGCCAACAAAGGTCCATCTAGTCAAACTGACCTATGGTTCTTCCAGTAGTCATGAATGGATGTGAGAGTTGGACTATAAAGAAAGCTGAGTGCCAAAGAATTGATGCTTTTGAACTGTGGTGTTGGAGAAGACCCTCGAGAGTCCCTTGGACTGCAAGAAGATCAAACCAGTCAATCCTAAAGGAAATCATTCCTGAATATTTATTGGAAGAACTGATGCTGAAGCTGGAACTCCAATACCTTGGCCACCTGATGTGAAGGACTGACTCATTTGAAAAGACCCTGATGCTGGGAAGGATTGAAGGCAGGAGGAGAAGGGAATGACAGAGGATGAGATGGTTGGATGGCATCACTGACTTGATGTACATGAATTTGAGCAAGCTCTGGGAGTTGGTGATGGACAGGGAAGCCTGGCATTCTGCAGTCCATGGGGTCACAAAGAGTTGGATGCAACTGAGCAACTGAACTTCTTTTTATATTGGCAAAACTAAATGTATATAATAAAATTTCATGTTTCCTTGGAAGTAGAGAAAGTAAATTCAAAATAGTCATGGAACAAGTTTAACTTTACAGAACAGTTTTTGTCAAGGAACTAGAATCAGTATTATCTCTTGGGAGAAACTGAATTTCTATGTGGTAGTTGAAATAAGGTTTCTGGTTGCTAGTTAAAATGCAGGTACCTATGTCAGCTGCGAGGGATTGGGGGCAGGAGGAGAAGGGGATGACAGAGGACGAGATGGCTGGATGGCATCACTGACTCGATGGACATGACTTTGAGTGAACTCCGGGAGTTGGTGATGGACAGGGAGCCCTGTCATGCTGCGATTCATGGGGTTGCAAAGAGTTGGACACGACTGAGCGACTGAACTGAACTGAACTGATGTCAGTTATACATCTGTTTAAATCTAGTTCTTTTTTCAAAGAATACATTTTAGAAGGAAAACTTAAAGACCACCTAAGGCTTGAGTCAGGCTGAATGATTTGGTGTTCAGATGTCACACCGTTTCTATAACGATATAGGTTTTTGAGGGCAAGGACTTTGTGTTGCTCAGTACTGTCTCACCAGTGCCCAACATAGTGTCTGACATGTGGAAGAGAGTAAATATTTATGGGATGAACTAGTAAAATGATGAACAAAATTTCTTGTCTAACAGGTAGTTTTGGTTAGGGCTTCTGTGTATTTCGTACAGTAAATTAAGCTCAAGGATCCTTGTTCTAACTTTCTTTAATGACCTCTGAAGTTCTTGATCATCTTTCAGCCCATAAAGTGGGTCTTTGAACCCCTTTCATTTTGGCATCTTATAGCATATATGTATAAATCTGCTGTATTTTCTTAGGTCATAACAAGCTGGCCTGGGTGCAGTAAGGAGCTTAAAACAATGGAGGATCGCAAAGTGAAGAGGAGAAGTCCTAAGTCTTTTAGTGCCCACTCTACTCAGGTTGTTAATACCAAAAAAAATGCCATTCCAGTTAGTAAAAGCACGGGGTTTTCAAATCCTGCATCCCAGTCAACTTCACAGCGACCAAAGTTAAAAAGGTGAATTCTTCTCTTTTACATTATTATAGCAAAATGCTATTAAAGTAAATACTAAATCCACTCAGTCTTATAACATTTTTTTTTATCTTGGTTTGACTTTTGAGGCACATACTATATGTGATTTAGAAAAAATTTTATGAAGGTTACAGTGTACAGAGATTAAAAAATGCAGAATGAATGATTGGCTTTAAGGCTCTTTGTCTCATATTAAAATATACAGAGCAAGAGAACTTGTAGACAAAGTTGATGAGCTAGCCAGAAATGGAAAAGAGGTATGTGGTGGTTGTTTTTTACACTGAATATTTGTGCTTTAGTTTTTTTTTTTAAATAATGAATCCGTTGTTTTAATAGAAATGATTTGTATTTATTGTAAATATTTAAACACAGGAAAAATTGAAAAAACAGAAGAACACTAAAATTCCACCACCTGGAAGTAATCACTATTAACATTTGGTGAACATCGTTTGTCTTAAAACTTGAAAGGAAGCGGGGGACAAGTTTGAATGTGTTATGTATTACTGCTGCATATATGTATTTTGTAGTGTTAGATATTTGGAAAGCAAGATAATATCTTTAGAGAAAAAGCACTTCGTAACCTCCATCCTTTAGGTAGTTATGATTAAATAAACTTCCAGCTGAGACTTCATCATGAGAGTCAGTTGAGGAAGTAACGCTGTGACGCTTTGTAGCCGCTAGATTTACACAAAAGAAGAGGGCTGTCTTGGTGATGATCTCACTCTTTTTGAGGAAGCCAGAGACATAACCAGAGACACTTGGAAAAGAACATTCCAATAAGGACTAAATGAAAAACAACAGGAGTTACAAGGGCTTCTGGAAAGGAGTTTTCCTCCTGGAGGAGTTTAATTTAGAGTCAGATTTTGAAAATGGTTTTGGTTGGTGGAAAAAGAGGGCCAAGAGATTTGCAAGGAGATCACTCCTTTTTCCAGATTTTTGCATCAGTTTATTTGTAGCTCATTGTCATTTTCTACCTGGTACTTTTATTCCTATATGCCATTCTAGAATGTAAGCTTCCTGATGCCTGGGGCTTATGTGCCAGACAGTATTTAGAGTAGGACTTGGCACAAAGTGTAATTTCAGTGGGTACTTTTAAATTGAATTATTTTAAAATAAAGTGAAACAGCACGACATGATCAAAAAACTTGAAGTAGGAAGGGACAGATTTATATTTTCTTTTTTGAGAGGGTTGTTAAATGATGAACTGATGCAAAACAGTTACTTGGATAAAGCTTCCAGTTTGAAAAAAACAATTTGCTACACCAAGACCTTATATTCTGTAGTAGTTTATCTTAGATTTTAATGTGAGTATGAATCTCCTGGGGATCATTTTAAAATATAGTTTCTGAATCAGTTAGTCTGAGATGGGGCTTCAGATAAGCATTTCTAGTAAGCTCACATGTAATAGGGATGGTACAGGTCTTAGACAGCACTAGAGTAGCAATCTAATATCATATACATATAAAATTACAAATCTTGCTTTGTGAAGAACTGTTACTGACCTACTGTCAACAGCCCGTGTGTTCTAAATTGATTTCAAGAGAATTAGTTTTGTCTTGCCACCTTCCCCCTACACCCACAGCCCACCCTATTCATCTGACCCAAACTGTAGTGAGTACAGTTGTGGGGAAGATGTCTTCACACAACATTATGCAGAAAGTAATTGAGTACTCAGTATATGTGTACTTCAGGATCTGTAGTATGTGTTCGGGTTATAAAATAACCCCTGTTCCCAGTTAGTCTTTCATTCACAGACCACCTTTAGGAAGTTTCCTCTGCTGTCCCTAGGCTGAATGAACTGTTTTTTCTCTTTGTTCCCATATCTCAATGTGTGTAGCACCATCACTCAAGTGTTTGGGAGCCTGGGATATGATGCTGCTGCTGCTGCTTCTAAGTCGCTTCAGTCATGTCTAACCCTGTGCGACCCCAGAGACGGCAGCCCACCAGGCTCCCCTGTCCCTGGGATTCTCCAGGCAAGAACACTGGAGTGGGTTTGCCATTTCCTTCTCCAATGTGTGAAAGTGAAAAGTGAAAGTGAAGTTGCTCAGTCGTGTCCAACTCTTAGCGACCCCATGGACTGCAGCCTACTAGTCTCCTCCGTCCATGGGATTTTCCAGGCAAGAGTACTGGAGTGGGGTGCCATTGCCTTCTCCGTGGGATATGCTAGGCATGTATAATAATAATCAATGCCTACTAAGGGCCTACTAATGTCTGAAAGGGCCTTCCTGAGGAAATCACATTTAAAGGATGTGTGGGAAGTAGCCTGGCAAAGATGGCAGTGGGGGGGGGGGGGGTGGGGAACGATGCTAATGTAGGCAAAGGATTAGCTGAAAGTAGATGAGAAAATGGATTTCTAGGAAGAAAAAGAGATTCAGAATGTCTGGAGCATTGACAGAACAAGAGGATTCCTGAAGGTTATTGGACTACTAAAGGGTTTGAATTAAGTCAATTATATGATCTGATTTTACTTTTTAAAAATTGACTTGACTGCTCTGTGGGCAAGGAAGGGGGACTCAGACAATACACAGAGGCAGGGAGACCAGTTGGGAAGCTGTTGGACTTGTTCAAATAAAGAACAGTAGCAGTGGAGAAGGAGAGAACCAGAAAGCTGATAGAGAGCTTTATGGATATAATCAACAGGACTTCCTGCCTGCACGTGGGAACCATAGGAAGCTGGAGGAGTCAAGGATGATAACAGACTTTAGCACTCCATCACATCATGATTGTGAATTTATGTCTGTCTTTCTCCTTAGACTGGGCATGCTTCAGTACAATAACTGAAGTCCTGTGCATGTTCATGTACTCAGTATCTGGCACCAAGTCAGCTACAGAGTAGGGGCCTCATAACCACTTACTGGACAACCCATGGTTCGGGGAACAACTGGGATAAGGTTTAGATGAGAAAGCAGAATGTTTCCTGAGAAATGAAATATGAAACATGGGCTAGTAAGAAGACTTCCTAATTCTCTTCTCAGTTATTTATTTGCATATCTAAAGAATTAGCATACTGGAGGAAAAGAATGTCCCCTGGAGGAGGAAATGGCAACCCACTCCAGTATTCTTGCCTGGAGAATTCCAGGGACAGAAGAGCCTGGCAGGCTACAGTCCATGGGTCACAAAGAGTCAGACTCGACTAGCAGCTGAGCACGAAGATCTATTACTCTACTTTTTATATACCTTAATAGTTCTAGTTTACATTTGTTTGAGATTTTCACAGCCTGTTCTGGTTTCTGCCGTGAAATGACTGCTTTTACTTAGTATTGTTTTTATCCTTATGTCTTGTTTTTATGGAAAATTCCATTTAACTCACTAATTTTGCTGAATCTAGAACAACCTGAAAAAATGGAATGATCTCTTTTTAAAGATAATCACATGCAGTTGATTTTTTCATTGCCTCCTTTTAACAGAGTGTCGAAGGAAAAGGCCAGACCTCCTGGTGGAGAAGGCAGAGGTGCCCAGGCAGCCCCGATCCAGCACTCCTTCCTTACCGACGTCTCCGACGTCCAGGAAATGGAGAGGGGCCTGCTCAGCCTGTTAAACGACTTCCATTCTGGCAAACTCCAAGCATTCGGTGATCCACAGTGTTTCTGTCCACTCTTTTCCTTCTCAAGATATTTGCATCATATTTTCTGCATGTATTTGTCATTCTTTTTTTTAAAGTGTCAGGTTTTTTTTATTAGAAAAGTCCGGAGGCATAAAATGCAGTCATCCTAGATTTCATTTGTCATGGGATATAGTTTACCTTTTAAAGTTTCAGGAGAAAAGATTTTTTTAACAAGGGTTGATTAGTTGAAATGTTAAAGTAGGATTGCTGTTGATAAGTCTCTTGAAAGTATAACGAACAACAGGGACATTCTTTGTCAATTAAAATATTTTAGATTTAGTGTTTTCAATTTGGTAAGACTCGATTATTTTTCTTTGAAGCCTTAACTTGTTTCTTGCTTACGAGTCCTGATTTTCAAGAATTTCATGGCTGAAGTTCTTATAAGACTCTTAATTCCACTCAGATTATTGTAAAATTCTGGGTTACTTAATTCTAATGGCTTTTGTCAACTAGGACATGAATAGATGGTGATAATACTCCTACATATGATATTACTATTAAAAAAATTTTTTTAGCTAAAAGCATTCTTATATTTAAAAAATTTTTTTCTATATAATTTTTTAATGCCTGATCATGTTTTAGATTGTTATTGTTTTCTTGATCAGGGATTTGATTTATAATTTTACACAGAAAATATGTAGTCATTACAACGTGATTTACAAAAAGAAAGAAAACTGATTTATCTTATGTACCTAGACTTTAGAAGTTTTTCCTCAAGACAGTTTAACCTATCCTAATCTTTATTAATGTTCTGGAATGTTCCCCCAGGAAATGAATGTTCCATTGAACAGATGGAACATGTTCGGGGAATGCAGGAGAAATTAGCTCGCTTGAACTTGGAGCTCTATGGGGAGTTAGAGGAACTTCCCGAGGATAAGAGAAAAGCAGCCAGTGACTCTAATCTGGAGAGGCTTCTGTCTGATGTGAGTACCGTCCTCTTTTTTTTAAATTCTTTTTTTAGTCAAAATTTGTATTGAGATAAAATTCACCATTTTAATCATTTTAAAGTATAAGTTCAGTGATTTTTAGTATACTCACAAAGTTGTACAGATATCACCACATCTAATTTCAGAACATTTTCATCACTCCAGAAAGAAAGCCTATACCTCTCCATTCTCCCCTCTCCCCATCCCACAGCGACCACCAATTAATCTTCTGTCTCTATAGATTTGCTTACTCCGCACATTTCATATAAATGGAAGTCATAAAATACGTGACTATATATGTCTGGATTCTTTCACTTAGTGTAACATATACTGTTTTTTAAAAAAATTTATTCAAAGGAAATTATATTTACATCTAGGCATATTTTCTGAGATGCTGGCAAATCTAAAAGTAAAAATATTTGCTTCTGTACATATATAAAGGATCTTAAGATATAAAAGTATCTCAAAAGATCCTGGCATGATTAATATATTTTGCATTAATTACTCAGGTGGTAGTTCCATATACTATTGGTGTTTATTGTAATTTAGTACAGGGTCTCCATAGAACTGTATAACTTTAGGCAATTTAATGTTTTTGTAACTCAGATTTTTCTCTCTGTAAAATAGGGATGATTAATTCTACTTTCTACTAAAAGTGTATCATGTGAAATCTTTTTGTAATCCATAAAGTTTTAAAAGATTTTGATCATTAAAATGGCAACTTTTTTCTTTTAAAACCTATCAGAGATGATTATAGTTAAGAATGGTTTTAAGAATACTTATAAAGCTTCTTTTTTTATCATAAGGTTTTAACTCTTTTCTCATATTCTTATTTCATAAATACTAAAGCTACTTTATTATTATTTTAAGTGACTTTCTCAGTCTAAAAAGTTTTGGAAAGTTCTTTAATATTTTGCTTATTTAAAGAAAGTTTAAATGAGAAATAATTTCTTTAATATCTGATTAACAATTATTTACTTATGATATTTATGTTATAAAAATGAAAATTAAATTTGTTGCTTTGTGTTTACAGCTAGAAGAATTGAATTCTTCCATGTATCCTTTGCTTAGTATCAGCAGTGAAAAGTTTACAGATTGTAATTTTTGGTGAATTAAGTACTAATGAAGTGAAGAAGCCTACTATTATTTACTGGGGCCATCTCTTTTTCCTTTTGGTTTCTAAATGGAATTTCCTAATTGTTTTATATGCTTAAAATTTGTTTTTCTATCATTTGTGCTTTGCTTTGTATTGTTTTTGGAATTTTAAAACAAAATTTTAAATATTTTAATCAAAAGAATGAAGAATTAGCCTAGTTGCCATATACATTATTTTGAGTCTTAGATTCTGAAGGTAAATGGAAGTGGGATAGTGGACATAATAGACTACACTAAATTTAATGTTAGAATTAGATGCATTAAAAAAGGTGTAGTATGGGGTTAACTTAAAGGAAGTCACCCAGGCACATGTAAAATATTCATGTTTTGACATTCCAATTTAGAGCATTTATTTCAAGAACTTTTTAAAATGTATTTTTGAATGTAGTGATAGGCACAATATGAAGTATGTAAGAATAAAAAAAAATGATCTTGTCTATATAGAATAATTTTAGAAGTAAGGCATCTCTTTAAACCAAATAATGAGATACTGGTAAGGATACTGGTTATAGAGTCAAGAGATTTGATTTTCAAAATTTGATTCCACATTTTGCTAATGTAAATTTTGGTAGATTGTTTAACATCTTAGAGTGTCCTCTGTAATTTGAGATAATTGCTACATGTAATGATGTGTATATGAAAATTTCCAAACTATATGTTATAGTCTATGTATTTTAAAAATATTTTGCTATTATTGCTATAAAATATACTATTTCTAGCTGCTAAATTGTATAACAACAATGAAGAAATAGGAAGATAGATATATATATAAATCCAGTAGTAGTAACTAATATCTAACCTTTATTGAATACCTATTATTCACCAAGTATTATATGAGCATTTTACATGCATTGTCTCATTTGGTCCTCCCCATGAAGGTAGGTAGTTCTACCCTTCATTTTACAGATGAAGAAAACACACTTTTAAGAAGCCACATAAACTGTAGGGAGATATGGATATGAGATATCATTGTCAAGAAAGACTTTAATACAGGGATAAGATATGAGTTAATTAGGAGGCATTTCTCAAGGGATAGTTCCTAATTCTTTTTTTATATTCTTTTTATAAAAATATATATATTTTTTAATTTGGCTGCACTGGGTCTTAGTTGCAACATGTGGGATCTAGTTTCCTAACCAGGGATTGAACCCAGGTCCCTGCGTTAGAAGTGTGGAGTTTTAGCCACTGGACCACAAGGGAAGTCCCTTTTATATTTGTTTTAAGCTTCATATTCTATGCTTTATATTCTTTCTTATATGCTTATGACACATAATTCCTATCCTCTTATCTGAGTTTTTGTTAAATATTTAGACTTATTTTTCTCACCAACTTCCTCAGTTCAACCCCCACATTTAAACAAGGCATGGTGGTAGAGTACAAGAACATGGGCTTTGGATTGCTTGGTTTCAAATGTTGGTAAGCAGCTGTAACCTTGAGCAAAGCCTGGCAACCTTAGTTTCCTCATCATTAATGTTCTATCTGTAATCATACTTTCCCCTCCTAATTTTGCTCTCTATAATCAGTTATTGTTTTTGTTCAGTCACTAAGTCATGTCAGACTCTTTGCGATCCCATGGACTGTAGCATGCCAGGCTTCCCTATCCTTCACTATCTCTCAGAGTTTGCTCAAATTCATGTCCATTGAGTCAATGATGCAGTCCAACATTCTTATCCTCTGTTGTCCCCTTCTTCCCCTGTCTTCAATCTTTCCCAGCATCAGGGTCTTTTTAATGAGTTGGCTCTTCACATCAGGTGGCCAAAGTATTGGAGCTTCAGTTTCAGCATCAGTCCTTCCAATTAATATTCAGGATTGATTTCCTTTAGGATTAACTGGTTTGATCTCCTTGCTGTCCAAGGAACTCTCAAGAGCCTTCTCCAGTACCATACTTCAAAAGCATGAATTCTTCAGTGCTCATCCTTCCTTATGGTCCAACTCTCACATCTGTACATGGCTACTAGGAAAACCATAGCTTGGACTATACGGACCTTGGTAGGCAAAATGATGGCTCTGCTTTTTAATATACTGTTTAAGGTTTGTCATAGCTTTCCTTCCAAGGAACAAGTGTCTTTTAATTTCATGGCTGCAGTCAGTGTCCTCAGTGATTTTGCAGCCCAAGAAGGTAAAATCTATCACTCTTTCTACTTTTTTCCCCATCTATTTTCCATGAAGTGAAGGGACCAGATGCCATGATCTTAGTTTTTTGGATGTTGAGTTTAAAGCCACCTTTTTCACTCTCCTCTTTCACCCTCATCAAGAGGCTCTTTAGTTCCTCTTTGCTTTCTGCCATTGGAGTGGTATCATCTACATATCTGAGGTTGTTGATATTTCTCCCAGAAGTCTTGATTGCAGCTTGTGATTCACGCAGCCTGGTATTTCATATGATGTACTCTGCGTATAAGTTAAATAAGCAGATCGTCTTGGACATCTGAGTGCCTTCCTGAGTACGTACACTTGGACATTTGGGTAACCCTGAGTCCAACTCATGAATGACAAAACCAAAGAGAGGCAGACAACTACAGATAAAGACTCCAAACCAGTGGGTCTCATTGGCAGAACGCATGCTACTTCCACCTTAAAGTGACTGGTCACCCCTTAGGCCCAGCTGAATGGGGGAGGCAGAAGTTGGTTAGTCTTAAGTATGGGTCACCCATTAGAGATGGTTCTCAAAGTGAGGTGTGAAATGATGCTTCATTGTTATGACTTTTAGGAGCACCAGAATGAGGTGCATTCAACTATTTGGGGGCATTAAATAGGGGAAGGTGGGTGCAATGCAGTGTTCTTTTTATCCTTTATATTATGTTCCAGCTGTTAAGCTGAACTTAGGACACACTTGAAAAAAAAGTATTGGGATTTGAACACCACATGGAAAAACTGGTTTCTAATCTACAGGGTATTGGGCTTTGGAAGAGAGAGGAGAGGGAAGAAAATAATTTTTATATATTTCTTTCCCCCATATGTATTATAAAAAAAATAATTAAAATATCTTCTCAAAGATTTTAGGTAATTGAAATATATCCCTGGATATCTGTGAGCAGTGTTTTCTGGAATCTACGTACAGAAGAAAGAGCAGTTTATTATCTGCTGAGCAATAGATAGGATTGAATAATTTTTATTAGTTATTTAGAGAGCCAAAGAAAAGGCTACAGTCTCTGACAGAACAAGTAGCAAAGTCTCTGCCTGCTAAGAATGATGATAAGTGGTCAAACATAGCCCTGTCATCAGTGCCCCTATTTTTTTAATGTTCAAGAGTATTTCAAAATCCTTTCTATTACTATAGCAGATATTGCTAATCAGTCATGGCACTGTCTGCCATTTAATTGGACAGGGACATGAAATTACTTGCTCTCTCTTAATTACAGTTAGTTGTCAGGCATTATCAGTTCTATTTTATATTCTTTCATTCTCTACCCTCATCACCTGATTCTATAATATTTCAAATTTCTGTTCTCTGGAAACTCTAGAGTTACACTGTTCAATATGACAAACACTAGCCAGGTTATCTACTGAGCACATGAATTGTGTCCAATATGGATTGAGATATGCTATAAGTATAATGTGCACACCTAATTTCAAAGAGTTAGACCAAAAAGAAGAATGTAAAGTATCTTAATGTTTTTATAAAGATTACTTGTGAAATGATAATTTTCTAATTATTAGTATAAATAAGTATATTTTAAAAACTATATCTGTTGCTTTTATTATATTTCTGTTGGACAGTACTGCTGTAGACTTTAGACATTGCCACTAAATAGTTATTCTTCCTAAAACATCACTTTTATCTTGCCATTCCTGTTTCTTACCAAGTTCTTCACTGTGTCAGACTTTTTAAAGGCTCTCAATAATTTGATCATAACATATTCATCCTGTTATGTTTTTCATTATTTTTCATTCCCATCAAGTTGGGTCTCTGAATGCTCAAATTTATGCTCACCTTAATGCCTTTGTTCAGGTTGTACTTTCTACCTAGAGTTACTCTGGCCTACCCTTTCTTCTTATCAAATAACACTCAAGCTGACCACATTCATAAAGCATTTTGTTTGTACCTCAGACTAGCATTCTGCCTTGTTTCATCTTATATGTGTTAAATTTCAACCTTCCAACCGAATGAGAATATCTTTGACAGCAGAGTTGCTAGCATTTAGTTGTCCACAGGATATCTAGATCATTGTTTGAACTGGGTCTTGAAAATCAGGTGGTAAGTGAAAGGTGAAAGAGGAAAATAAAAGGCAGTGATTAGAAGGATAGGGAATAAACTTTGCAGGAATTCTATCCTATTTCCAATCTTCTTGAATAGTCATAGGATTATAGGAAAGGTTTTAGAACTATGATGATTTTCTTCTATTCTATTCTTTTGGACTTTCAGAAAGAAATTATCTTCCCAAGGATCATAAAGTGGTATTATCTTCTCAAGTGAATTTTGTTAATGCAGTAAGTTTTCATATTTTCATATTTACCATGAAGATGATTCTTGCTGCATTAAAGTCATTTTGTACTCTATTAGAACCAGGAACACAGTCTTGAATCAGTGACTTTAAGTCTTCAAATTCTAGACATAGTAAAATACTTCACTACTTTCAAAGACCGTCTTACCACATCCAAGTTTCTCAATAACAGCATAGGCACTTTCTCTTTAAACATATTTCTTTTTCTAATACCTCTGTCTCTTAGCTCTTGAATGTAATTTCCAGAAATGTAAAAGAGAATGAAAATGTTCTTAACTGATGAATTCAGACAAAAACTCCATTTGGCAGATGCACAAGATGTTCCAAATACTTCCACCAGCTAAAATGAAATTCAGTTGCTTTCTCGCGGTTTGAAGAAAAGCAGCACTCTACTTTTCCAGCTGAATCCAGTAGCAGAATCATCTTCCACGATAAGGAATTAAAGTAATTAAAGTGCAAATACAGTGATTGCTTTCACATGCTGCTTTTAGCAAACTTGACTTGCCATAATTCACCTAACTGGAGGTCTAGGCCTTATTGAAGGCTTAATCAGGAAATGTGATACAGAGCTTTTGCTGCTATGCTTAATATTGTTGCCTTACGGGTTTATACTTGAAATGCACTGTGCTAAATGTTGTTGATGGGGCTGAAGGATTTATCCTTCCTGAGCTCATCAAACTTATTCCACTATTGATAAGTTGATGATGCACAGCCTTTTTGTGGCAGCCCAGCTTCAGTTTACATTAGACAATCAGTACACACACCTGGTGTGTTTTCCAGTGGCCAGTGACAACAAAATGTTGAATGAATATTTGTGAAATTTGCTATTTTTAATAAAGTGATTGTTTTAAATTAAAAACAGTCTCTCTGTTTTAGATAAACTTACAGTCTTCAGTCTGGGAATACAAGGGCTGGTTCAATCCTCAAAGGGTAAACTGTATTTAGAAAATTGAGGTTCTACCTTCCTTGCAAACCTTGCACCTTGTGCACATTTGAATATAGATATAATGAAAAAGAGCCTGGGCTTTGATCTTACTTGACCTTGGTTTGAATCTCCATTCTGCCCCTTAGCTTTAGGTTCATGTGTGTTTACTCAGTTTCTGTTTTTTTGTTTTTAGTCTAGAAAAATGTGGTTAATAACCAGCTTGTAATGGTTGTAATGTGGAGAAGGCAATGGCACCCCACTCCAGTACTCCTGCCTGGAAAATCCCATGGATGGAGGAGCTTGGTAGCTGCAGTCCATGGGGTCGCTCAGAGTCGGACATGACTGAGCGACTTCACTTTCACTTTTCACTTTCATGCATTGGAGAAGGAAATGGCAACCCACTCCAGTGTTCTTGCCTGGAGAATCCCAGGGACAGGGGAGCCTGGTGGGCTGCCATCTATGGGGTCACACAGAGTCGGACACGACTGAAGTGACTTAGCAATAGCAGCAGCAGCAATGGTTGTAATGAGGAAGTAAAACATGTATATATAAGATCCTTAGCACAATAGTTGACACCAGTAATGTTCAGCAGTCAGTAGCTTATTAATATTAACATTAGGTTTTAAACAATACGTGAACCATGAACTTCCAGATGTTCAAGCTGGTTTTAGAAAAGGCAGAGGAACCAGAGATCTCCGCTGGATCATCGGAAAAGCAAGAGAGGTCCAAAAAAACATCTATTTCTGCTTTATTGACGATGCCAAAGCCTTTGATTGTGTAGATCACAATAAACTGTGGAAAATTCTGAAAGAGATGGGAATACCAGACCACCTGACCTGCCTCTTGAGAAACCTGTATGCAGGTCAGGAAGCAACAGTTAGAACTGGACATGAAACAACAGGCTGGTTCCAAATAAGAAAAGGAGTACGTCAAGGCTGTATATTGTCACCCTGCTTATTTAACTTATATGCAGAGTACATCATGAGAAACACTGGGCTGGAGGAAGCACAAGCTGGAATCAAGATTTCTGGGAGAAATATCAATAACCTCAGATAGGCAGATGACACCACCCTTATGGCAGAAAGTGAAGAACTAAAGAGCTTCTTGATGAAAGTAAAAGAGGAAAGTGAAAAAGTTGGCTTAAAGTTCGACATTCAGAAAACGAAGATCATGGCATCCGGTCCCATCACTTCATGGCAAAGAGATGGGGAAACAGTGGACACAGTGGCTGACTTTATTTTTTTGGGCTCCAAAATCACTGCAGATGGTGATTGCAGCCATGAAATTAAAAGACGCTTACTCCTTGGAAGGAAAGTTATAACCAACCTAGACAGCATATTAAAAAGCAGAGACGTTACTTTGCCAGCAAACGTCCGTCAAGGCTATGGTTTTTCCAGTGGTCAGGTATGGATGTGAGAGTTGGACTATAAAGAAAGCTGAGCACCAAAGAATTGATGCTTTTGAACTGCGGTCTTGGAGAAGACTCTTGAGAGTCCCTTGGACTGCAAGGAGATCCAACCAGTCCATCCTAAAGGAGATCAGACCTGGGTGTTCACTGGAAGGACTGATGTTGAAGCTGAAACTCCAATACTTCGGCCACCTGATGCGGAGAACTGTCTCATTTGAAAAGACCCTGATGCTGGGAAAGATTGAGGGCAGGAGGAGAAGGGGACAACAGAGGATGAGATGGTTGGATGGCAGCACCAACTTGATGGACATGGGTTTGAGTGGACTCCGGGAGTTGGTGATGGACAGGGAGGCCTGGTGTGCTGCGGTTCATGGGGTTGCAAAGAGTCAGACACAACTGAGTGACTGAACTGAACTGATTGAAATAATTCATATGCCATAAATATTTTCCCTTTTTAGTGTATAATTCAGTGGTTTTTAGTAGATTCAGAGTTGTGCATCTATCACCATAATTTAATTCTAGCTAGAACATTTTCATCACCTCAGAAAGAAACTCATAAGCAGTCACTCCCTATCTCCCAAACCCCTCAGCACTTGGCAACAGTAATCTACTTTCTGTTTGCATGGATTGGCCAATTCTGGACATTTTCTATCAATAGAATTATACCATACACAGCTTTTGTGACTGGCTTCTTTAACTCCTATAATGTTTTCAGGATTGCAAGTTTCATCCATGTGGTAGCATGTATCAATACTTCTTTTCCTGGCTGAATCATATTCTACTGTATTGATATACCATATTTTGTTTATTCACTTATAGCTCACTTGCCTTCACCTTGTAGAATAGGCCCATGCTTCTTCTACGTTATTTCCAGGCCACAGAAACAAGCACCTAAATGGAGATGGGGGAGGGCAGGGACCCACTGAATACTATTTTTTAAAAATCTCAATTTCAGTAAATTTTGGCATTCTGAGTTGAAAGAATTTTGGTCAGTTTATCTAATCATCTTTTTAATACCCCTTTTAAAAATGAGAAAGTCACCAGAACATTAAATGCAACCTTCAAAATTTTTCTGTTGGGATTAGCAGATAGGGATTCCAGGGGAAAGAGCATCCTAGGTCTGATAGAGCAAAAGGAAACTCTGTCATTTGACATGTTTTTCTTGGATGAGTCCTGAGACAGTAAAGAAAAAGCTGTTTCCTGTGGCTTAGTGACAGAGCAGTAGATTGACCTTGTTTGTTTAGTTGGTTCATTTGTCCTTTGTGTCAAGGAATTCCATGTGGGTCTCAGGTGACAAATTTTTAGTTTATCTAATTTGTATCCTTTCACACAACTTAAACATGTTAAAAGACAACAGGAAAAACACATGAGGTACTTGGATTAGAACAAAACCTAATTATAAAATATTATTTATTATACAGATGTTACGTATTTACCTTCCCAGGTGGCGCTAGTGGTAAAGAACCCAGCTACTAATGCAGGCGGTCCTAGAGAAGCAGGAGATGCAAGAGACAAGGTTCAATCCCTTGGCGGGGAAGATCCCCTGGAGAAGGAAATGGCAACCCACTTCAGTATCCTGGCCTGGAGAATCCTTTGGACTGAGGAGCCTGGTGGGCTACAGTCCATAGGGTCTCAAAGAGTCGGACGCAACTGAAGCGACTTAACACGTTTACTGTAGAAAATTTTTACTTAAAATTGGATTTTTTTAAAGTACTACCAGAGCAAACCATTTAATATTTGTTCACATACTTCCAAAGTTCTTAAACATTTATTTACAAAAATTAAAGTGAAAGAAAGTGTAGTCCCCCAGTAGTATCTGACTCTTTGCGATCCCATGGACTGTAGCCCATCAGACTTCTCTGTCAGTGAAATTCTCCAGGGAAGAATACTGGTGTGGGTAGCCGTTCCCTTCTCCCTGGGATCTTCTGGACCCAGGGATCCAACTCAGGTGTCCCAGATTGCAGGCAGATTCTCTACCATCTGAGCTACCAGGGGACTCGAAAAATTACAAAAATTAGGTGGCACAATTCATATAGTTTTCTAACATATTTTTCATGTTGTGAACATCTTTCCTTGGCGTTAATTGTTCATCTACACATTTTTTTAAAAAGGCTTCATAATAAATACTTAAAGGCATTTTGACCAGAATCAGTAAAAATTTATCAAGAAGGATATTGTTTGGGCTTTGGTACCTCTTGTATAATGTGAAAATTGGCAATAGGTATTAAAATAACCAGAGGATTTGTTGAAGATTAAGAAATCCCACCGTTTGCATCACACAGCCTTAAAGTTACTGACTTTCTTGGAGACCAAGCAAACACTGGCTTCAGTATCCAAGTCTCCTGTTGGGGTTTGGCTCCTCTGCTCTTGTCTTCAGGGGCTTCTAGGACTACAGCGACTCCTGGGATCCTGTCACAAACTCCCTGGAGGGTGACAAAGGAGCAGGATCGCCGACTTGGCCAGAATCCAGTGCAGCCCTGATGATGGGGGTGTTGTCCTCCCGGCTTCTCGTCCCCCAGCTGGGACAGCTGGCGACCCAGTCCCTCCAGCCGCTCAGGCCCGGCTATGGGTTGTGCATGCCGGTGCTGCAGAGCCGCCTGCGGGACCGGGCGCGGCTGTGTTGTCCGGACGCTATGGAAACGGCGCGCTGCCGACCCGCCCCTTCCCCGGGCTGCCGCCTGCGTACTGCTCTAGCCCCTCCACGCGATCCAAAGAGGAGGCAACCGCCAGGAGCCGGGTCTCTCCGCCACCGCCTGGAGGTAAAGCCCTTGGCTTCCGGGCCGCATAGCTTTTGCTTGGGGCCTTCGGGGTCCAGCGCCTTGGTGGTTTAGTTCCCGGTGCAGCCTCGGGAAGACCCTAAGGTGCACCCTCTCTGGGCTCCCCTTCCGTAGCCTTGGGGAACCAGCGCCCAGAAGTGGCGCTTGGGAGGAATGAAACTATCCCTGCCTAGGGTCAAGTTTGAACTGGGCCGTTGCCAGTAAACTCTTAGCTTCTGCAGAGCACGCATTTGGGGTAGAGATGAAGTCAGGTTCGTTAGCACTTCGGGAAACACTGATTTTCGTAGGATTCTGAACTCACTCACGACTCCCACCCTTCGTTGGCTAGTTCTCGCCCTCTTCCTCTCGCGGAGTCAGAAATGTGGAGAGTGGAAGGGGTGGGCGTGGGGTAGCAAAGGAGAAATACAAAGAACCTGCGAGTACAGTTCATGGTTAGACCTGCCTAGCTCTGAAAAGTTAATATGCTAAGATTTGATGAATAGGATTATATTCCTAAATAGGTCAATGGGATCAAATCATGGTACTTATATTTATCCTTTTAAAAGTACTTGCTGCTGCTGCTGCTGCTAAGTCGCTTCAGTCGTGTCCGATTCTGTGCGACCCCATAGACGGCAGCTCACCAGGCTCCCCCGTCCCTGGGATTCTCCAGGCAAGAACACTGGAGTGGGTTGCCATTTCCTTCTCCATTTAAAAGTACTTATGCTCTATTTATTAATAAATCTTGCCATATATCAGAACAGAATATCCAGACATCGCTTGTATTCAAGTGCAGCTCAACCCGTGTAATTGTTTTCAAGCCCATCTTGACCTTTGTGCACCATAAGAACCCAAAAATCGTACTCTAAAAACCATTATTTCCATGAAAGAAAGTAAGGATTGAGACTTGAAAGTTTTAGAACAACCATAATTGGTTGTTTTTCTCAAATGAATTTAAATAGTACAGTTGCTTCTTGTTATAATTTTAACGTTTATAACTATAAACTGCTCCATCAGTGAGGAAATTCATCATTTGAATATGTCCAGTTTTGGCTCATGGGTTTCCCTGGTGGCTGAGGGGTAAAGAATCTGCCTGCAACTCAGGAGATGTGGGTTTAATCCCTGAGTTGGGAAGATCCCCTGGAGGGGAGGACATGGCAACCCACTCCCATATTCTTGCTGGAGGATCCCATGGACAAAGGAGCCTGGCGGGCTACAGTCTATAGGGTCGAAAAGCATAGGACACTACTGAAGCCACTGAGCAGCAGCAGTTTTGGCTCACAAGTGTGGTATTTCCTATCCCCTTCTATGCTATTAATAGGGCAGATTTCCTCAAAACATGCTGTTATTTTCATCATTTACTTGTACATTTAATAAAAATTATATACAAGTTGACATTCAAGTGTCTTGTTTTTACATGCCCTGCATATTAGACATTTAACTAGAATTACCTTTCATTTCTATTTTTTCATGAATCACACTCACTTTTTCTCTACACGTGTTCTTTTTGCAGTCTTTAGAACCATACAACCCAAGAGGAGGCATATTTAAAGAACTAAAATTTAGATAATAAATGAATCATTGTACAACTTGCAGTGTGAATTGCCAAATTACTCAAATGTAGGTACCTCTGTGCCAGGGAACAATGTTTTGTTTCCAGTTTCCACTCCAAGTCAGTGTCTTGTCCTGTGCAGCAGAACCAGAGTAATTTACATTCCTCCAACTGTGTAACCAGTCACCTGTGGAAACATGGTTAAGGACAACATGGTTCTGATTTATCCCAGTGATGATTTATAGCTCTCTGTATGGACTGGCGATTGTCCAGCCCTCTCACCCTTTAGTCTGACTTTGATTATCATTCGAATCACCACCTTTTCTTTCACTAAGCATAGAGGTACCAGTGTCAATTGCTAAGTTTCTAATTGATATGCCAGTTATAAAGAATAGTCAGTCATGGAATAGAAAGTATATTTCCAAATTATAGTAGTCATATATCAAATTAAAGTTACACTCACATATTAGGAAAAATCCAGTAAAATCTTTAAATTTGATAGCCAATTACTGCCTGTGTGTCCATAGCTGATTTTCTTTACCCTGTTCTTCTTGTCTGTAATCAAACTCTCAAGGTGAATGTGAGAAATATATGAGCTTATGTATAGGAAAGAGTGACTAGCACCGTGCCAGTCAGAGTAGCTGTTCAAAAAAAAGGATAGTAAATACAGCATTTATGACATATTCCTCTCCCCACTTTGATTTTGTTACTTATTATGTTTGTTGGATCCAGTTACACACAAGAAGAGCTACAGACTCAGTTCAGTAGCTTAGTTGTGTCCGACTCTTTGCGACCCCATGAATCACAGCACACCAGGCCTCCCTGACCATCACCAACTCCCGAAGTTTACTCAAACTCATGTCCATCGAGTCGGTGATGCCATCCAGCCATCTCATCCTCTGTTGACCCTTCTCCTCCTGCCCCCAATCCCTCCCAGCATCAGAGTCTTTTTCCAATGAGTCAACTCTTTGCATGAGGTGGCAAAAGTTCTGGAGTTTCAGCTTTAGCATCATTCCTTCCAAAGAACACCCAGGACTGATCTCCTTTAGAATGGACTGGTTGAATCTCCTTGCAGTCCTAGGGGCTCTCAAGAGTCTTCTCCAACACCACAGTTCAAAAGCATCAATTCTTCGGCACTCAGCTTTCTTCACAGTTCATCTCTCACATCCATACATGACTACTGGAAAAACCATAGCCTTAACTAGATGGACCTTTGTTGGCAAAGTGATGTCTCTGCTTTTGAGTATGCTGTCTAGGTTGGTCATAACTTTCATTCCAAGGAGTAAGCGTCTTTTAATTTCATGGCTGTGATCAACATCTGCAGTGATTTTTGGAGCCCAAAAACATAAAGTCTGACAGACTAGGATCTCTTATTTTACTCCCCTTTTCCATCAAACTTTAGAAATATGTAGAGCCCTTCTTTTACCAAGTGAGGTAAGAAGGAGTTCTCCACTTTGTGTCACCCATGCTGGAGTTTCAATTCAGTGGAAAAACTAGGCTGTAAGTGAAGAAGCAGCAGGACATTCCCTCTTCTAAGAGTGACACACTGCTTTGTGTAAAAACAAGAGCGATCCTAAATGATCAAGGAAGATCTTTATGGTACAGTGTTTCGGCTTTTGGAGAAAAGACACTGAGAAAAGATGAAAAAGTGGATGAGAATTTGATTTTGTTCTCAGGTTTCGAGTCTCTCTTGGTATTAGAAGATATTGTAGCTGCTTTTTTGTAAACAGCTGCCCTACTGTGTATTATAATTCACAATATCTATTTTTGCTCCCAGAGTGAATTCTCATCTCAAATAAAAATGCTTTCTTCCAGTTTGCTGATGTCATAAAAAAAAAGTCTGTGCCATCTTCATATGAATTTGATTGTAAGCTTATTTTACCACCTAACTCGACCCAATGATGGAAATTACTAATAAGATCACACAAGTGGATATGTTGTTACAGTTGTGATGCAATTGTCAGTTCAGTTGCTCAGTCGTGTCCGACTCTTTGCGACCCAATGAACCGCAGCATGCCAGGCCTCCCTGTTGATCACCATCTCCCGGAGTCCACTCAAACCCATGTCCGTTGAGTCAGTGATGCCATCCAACCATCTTATCCTCTGTCTTCCCCTTCTCCAGCCCTTAATCTTCCCAGCATCAGGGTCTTTTCAAATGAGTCAGCTCTTCGCATCAGGTGGCCAAATTATTGGAGTTTCAGCTTCAACATCAGTCCTTCCAATGAATATTCAGGACAGATTTCCTTTAGGATGGACTAGTTGGATCTCCTTGCAGTCCAAGGGACTCTCAAGAGTCTTCTCCAACACCACAGTTCAAAAGCATCAATTCTTCAGTACTCAGCTTTCTTTATGCTATCTAGTTTGGTCATAACTTTCCTTCCAAGGAGTAAGTGTCTTTTAATTTCATGGCTGCAATCACCATCTGCAGTGATTTTGGAGCCCCCAAAAATAAAGTCAGCCACTGTGTCCACTCTTCCCCATCTATTTGCCATGAAGTGATGGGACCGGATGCCATGATCTTCGTTTTATGAATGTCGAGCTTTAAGCCAACTTTTTAACTCTCCTTTTTCACTTTCATCAAGAGGCTCTTTAGTTCTTCTTCACTTTCTGCCATAAGGGTGGTGTGATCTGCATATCTGAGGTGATTGATATTTCTCCCAGAAATCTTGATTTCAGCTTGTGCTTCCTCCAGCCCAGCATTTCTCATGATGTGCTCTGCATATAAGTTAAATAAGCAGGGTGACAATATACCGCCTTGACGTACTCCTTTTCTTATTTGGAACCAGTCTGTTGTTCCATGTCCAGTTCTAACTGTTGCTTCCTGACCTGCATACAGGTTTCTCAAGAGGCAGGTCAGGTGGTCTGGTATTCCCATCTCTTTCAGAATTTTCCATAGTTTGTTGTGATCCACACAGTCAAAGGCTTTGGCATAGTCAATAAAGCAGAAATAGATGTTTTACTGGAACTCTCTTGCTTTTTCCATGATCCAGATGATGTTGGCAATTTGATCTCTGGTTCCTCTGCCTTTTCTAAAACCAGCTTGAACATCTGGGAGCTCACAGTTCACGTATTGCTGAAGCCTGGCTTGGAGAATTTTAAGCATCACTTTACTAGCGTGTGAGATGAGTGCAATTGTGTGGTAGTTTGAGCATTCTTTGGCATTGCCTTTCTTTGGGATTGGAATGAAAACTGACCTTTTCCAGTCCTGTGGCCACTGCTGAGTTTTCCAAATTTGCTGGCCTATTGAGTGCAGTACTTTCACAGCATCATCTTTTAGGATTTGAAATAGCTCAATGGGAATTCCATCACCTCCACTAGCTTTGATTGTAGTGATGCTTCCTAAGGCCCACTTGACTTCACATTCCAGGATGTCTGGCTCTAGTTGAGTGATCACACCATTGTGATTATCTGGGTTGTAAAGCTCTTTTTTGTACAGTTCTCCTGTGTATTCTTGCCACCTCTTCTTAATATCTTCTGCTTCCGTTAGGTCCCTACCATTTCTGTCCTTAATTGAGCCCATCTTTGCATGAAATGTTCCCTTGGTATCTCTGATTTTCTTGACGAGATCTCTAGTCTTTCCCATTCTATTGTTTTCCTCTATTTCTTTGCATTGATCACTGAGGAAGGCTTTCTTATCTCTCCTTGCTATTCTTTGGAACTCTGCATTCAAATGGGTATATCTTTCCTTTTCTCCTTTGCTTTTCACTTCCCTTCTTTCACAGCTATTTGTAAGGCCTCCTCAGACAGGCATTTTGCTTTTTTGCATTTCTTTTTCTTGGGGATGGTCTTGATTCCTGTCTCCTGTACAATGTCAGGAACCTCTGTCCATAGTTCATTAGGCACTCTGTCTATCAGATCTAGTCCCTTAAATCTATTTCTCACTTCCACTGTATAGTTGTAAGGGATTTGATTTAGGTCATACCTGAATGGTCTAGTGGTTTTCTTCACTTTCTTTGATTTCAGTCTGAATTTGGCAATAAGGAGTTCATGATCTGAGCCACAGTCAGCTCCCAGTCTTGTTTTTGCTGACTGTATAGAGCTTCTCCATCTTTGGCTGCAAAGAATATAATCAAATCTGATTTTGGTGTTGGCCATCTGGTGATGTGCATGTGTAGAGTCTTCTCTTGTGTTGTTGGAAGAGGCTGTTTGCTGTGACCAGTGTGTTCTCTTGGCAGAACTCTATTAGCCTTTGCCCTGCTTCATTCTGTACTTCATGGCCAAATTTGCCTGTTACCCCAGGTGTTTCTTGACTTCCTACTTTTGCATTCCAGTCCCCTATAATGAAAAGGACATCTTTTTTGGGTGTTAATTCTAGAAAGTCTTGTAGGTCTTCATAGAACTGTTCAACTTCAGCTTCTGCAGTGTTTCTGATCAGGGCATAGACTTGGATTACCATGATATTGAATGGTTTGCCTTGGAAATGAACAGAGATCATTCTGTCATTTTGAGATTGCATCCAAGTACTGCATTTCAGACTCTTTTGTTGACTATGATGGCTACTCCATTTCTTCTAAGGAATTCCTCCAAGAGGAGCTACCCTGTGCCCAAGGTCAGGGGCAGCAGCTGTGCTTTGCTGGAGCAGCCATGAAGAGATACCCCACGTCCAAAGTAAGAGAAACCCAAGTCAGATGGTAGGCACTGAGAGAGGGCATCAGAGGGCAGACAGCCTGAAACCACAATCACAAACAACTAGCCAATCTGATCACATGGACCACAGCCTTGTCTAACTCAATGAAACCAAGCCATGCCATGTGGGGCCACCCAAGACAGACAGGTCATGGTGGAGAGGTCTGACAGAATGTGGTTCACTGGAGAAGGGAATGGCAAACCACTTCAGTATTCTTGTCTTGAGAACCCCATGAACAGTATGAAAAGTCAAAAAGATAGGACACTGAAAGATGAACTCCCCAGGTTGGTAGGTGCTCAGTATGCTACTGGAGATCAGTGGAGAAATAACTCCAGAAAGAATGAAGGGATGGAGCCAAAGCAAAAACAACACCCAGCTGTGGATGTGACTGGTGATAGAAGCAAAGTTCGATGCTGTAAAGAGCAATATTGCATAGGAACCTGGAATGTTAGGTCCATGAATCAAGGCAAATTGGAAGTGGTCAAACAGGAGATATCTGATAAGAGTGAACATCGACATTCTAGGAATCAGTACTGGAAAGCAATTGTCAGACCCTAATAATCAGTGAAGGAATTGGGCTTTTTCTTGGTTAGCAACTTTTAGAAAATTGGTAGATGTGGTAGAATTACTCATTTACTCACTCAGCAAGTACTTATCAAGTCCCTAACAGTTGGCAGGCTTCCAAGGTGGTGCTAGTTGTAAAGAACCCACTTGCCAATGCAGGAGACATAAGAGACGTGGGTTCGATCCCTGGGTTGGGAAGATCCCCTCTAGTCAGAAAGAGCAACCCACTCCAGTATTCTTGCCTGGAGAATTCCATGGACAGAAGAACCTGGTGGGTTACAGTCCATGGGGTTGTAAAAGTCGGACATGACTGGGCAACTCACCCTTTCTACCTGTTGGCAGGCACTATGTGATAGGCAACTTCTAAAATGAGTCCCTACAACCCCAGCCTCCTGGTATTCCTCTCCTTGTGAAACTCCTCCCCTTAAGTGTGAGCTAGAATTGTTTCTAATACAGGCGTTGCCAAACTTTTTCTGTAAAGGGCCTGGTAGTAAATATTTTTAGCTATGCAGGCCACACGGTTTCTTTCCCAAATACTCAATTCTGCTGTTATACTATAAAAGCCGCCAGAGCCAATATGTAAATAAACGTGATTAGCTGTCTTCCAATAAAACTATTTACAAAAATAGGCTGTAGGCCAAATACGGCCTGCTGACCATGTTTACTGACCCCTGCTCTGACTAATCAAAAGTGATGGTGTATTACTTCTGAGATTCCTTCTGAGGTTTTGTCACAGACTCTGGCTTCCATCTTGCCTGCCCTCTCTTACCCTCTCACTTGCTTACCATTTTGTGAGCTAAGCTGTGGAAAATTCAGCTGGAAGGGGAGCCTCCAACCTACAAGGAACTCTTGTTGCAACAGTCTGAGGAACTGAATCTTGCTGACAGCCTTCTACCAGGGGTTGGAAGTGGCTCCTTCCACAGTTCAGCTTTGCAATGACAAAAGCCCCAGCTGACACTTGGGTTATGAGAGATCCTGAACCAGAGAACCTAGTTAAGCAAGCCATGCTTGACCCTTGACTCATGGAAACTATGACAGAATAAAAGCTTTTTTAAAAAAATATATTTTTATTTATTTTTTGGTTGCAGCACCCAAGATCTTCACTCTAGTTGTGGCATGCACATTCTTAGTTGGTACATGTGACTTTTTAGTTGAGGCCTGTGGGATCTAATTCCCTGACCAGGGATCGAACCTGGGCTGCCTGCCTTGGGAGGTCAGAGTCTTAGCCACTGACCTACCAGGGAAGTCACATAAATGCTTTTTTAATGCAACTAAGTTTTGGGACCATTTGTTACATAGCACTAGATACCCACCATGTTACCCACATCAGATAACTAATACTCTTCATGATAGGCTCCTATAACAATGAACAAGGGAAATGCTACATATTATATCCTTCTCCTGGAGACTGACTATGGACATCAACATACGAAATTTCTAAAACATCCTGAAAAAAAAAAAAAAAAGTAAATTTTGTTCCATCAATAATTTCCAGGCATATTTAACCACATATCCTCTTTTTCTGGGAAATGCCTATTAATATCTTATGGAGCTACTACTTGGGGAGATTTTAAATGCTAGACTATGAAAAGAAATCATTCCATTTAAAGAAGTAGTGATTGCCAGCATGCTGTCTCTCCCTCAGTCAAATAACTAGTCAATGAAGTACAATATTAATCTAAGAGAATGAATATAATCCTGTGGGAATTTGCATCTGAGTCTGTATTTATATCTACAAATCATATACTATATCCACATATTGAAGCCCACCAGCAGAGATAGTAACTATTCTTTCTGCAGTGTTACGTTCATTTTGTAATTCAGCAAATCCCTTACCACAGAGGATAATAACAATTCTGAGGACTTGCTAAATAAAAATCCCTTATGTTGGCTCTTAGAGACATTTCACGTAACAACAGCTGGGCATTGTATGAAACCAAAGATTTGTTTTCATTTAACGCTGATTCAGAGGGAGGTTTTAATTTTCCACATTGCCATGAGGTTTTTATCTGAACGTTGTTGTAGTGTAGTTTGCCAAGACACATCACTACCTTGCTTCACACATGAGACTGAGGCTCAGAGATGAAATTACCTGTGAAGAGTCAATCTTTTTTTCTTCTGGCTATATCCATATGGCACTTGGGATCTTAGTTACCAGACCAGGAATCAAAGCCATGCCCCCTTCAATGGGAAGCAAGGAGTCCTAACCACTTGACCACCAGAGAAGCCTCTAAGAGCTTCAGTCTGGGGGAGATCAGAGCAAGAGTCCAAATTTGGTGCTCACCATGTCATGCTGCCCTTCCTAATATGGTGCATGCCCTTCTGAGATACTCATTTTTAAAATATGTTTCTATCCGACTGAAGTGTAATAAGTATAGAGGCACCACCAGTGTTTGTCTTATTTTCAGATTTTTCTGACTTGCCAAAAAATTTTCCTCAGCTACTCCAGGCTAAAGAAATTCACATTGTTCCCTCTTTTCTTGGTATTTATAGCAACAGAGGTTGCTTAGAAACTTAAACATTTCTGACGCTTGAACCTCAGCTATAATTTCCCTGAGAAGCAGTCATCCAATTTGTGTTTTAATGCCTTCTGTAATGGACATAATCTCCCGGGACAGCTAATGCTGCTGAAGTGATTGTTTTCCTACTTAGACTGAGCCAAAATCCATCCCTCTGACCTCATCCATTTTTCTTAATTTTGTCTTCTGGGCACTCACAAACCATATGTAATTGATTTTATATATAAAAAGCCTCCAGATTTTGATGTGTGTGTGGTATGGTATGCTTTTCCCTATTTAAAACAGATATTCTATTTTTCTATAAATGAAAAAATCTCTCTTTCTCTTTGATTTGTCATCTAAGAAGTGTGTAACTTACATGAGGCTATTTCTGCTCTTATGATTAGTTGTCTGTCCCCATGCTAATATCATGTTATCGTATTACTGCAGCTTTATAAAGTCTTTTATAGATTAATTTTTTATTGAAATATAGTTGATTTGCAATGTTTTCATTTCAGGTGTATAGCATAGTGATTCAACAGTTTTACAGATTATACTTGATTAAAAGTTATTACAAGATAATGGCTGTAATTCCTCATGCTATACAATATATCCTTTAAAAAAAAAAAAGATACAGTTGTGATGTAGTGGTGATTGTGATTTAGTCACTCAGTTGTGTCCAACTCTTGCAGCCCCATGGACTGTAGCCCCCAGGCTCCTCTGTCCATGGGATTTCCCTGAAAGATTAATGGAGTGGGTAGCCATTAGCCATTTCCTTCTCTAGGGGATATTCCTGACTCAGGGATCAAACCTGCATCTCTTGTGTTGCAGGCAGTCTCCTGCATTGCAGGCGGATTCTTTACCGTCTGAGCTACCAGGGAAGCCCATAGTTGTGATACAGTTTATATATATATATATATATATAAAACTTTGCTGTACACCTGAAACTAACATAGCTTTGTACATCAACTATAATTAATTTTTTAAAAAGCCCCACAAGGGCTTCCCTTGTGGCTCAGTCAATAAATAATCTGCCTGCAATGCAGGAGACCAGGTTTGATCCCTGGGTTGGGGAGAGCCCCTGGAGAAGGAAATAGCAACCCACTCCAGTATTCTTGCCTGGAAAATTCCATGGACAGAGGAACCTGTCAGGATACAGTCCATGGGGTCACAAGAGTTGGACACAACTTAGCAACTACACCACCACCACCACCATTCTTTTTCAGGTTCTTTCCCACCATAGGTTATTTAAAGATAGTGAATATTGTTTCTTGTGCTATACAGTAGGTTCATAGCTACAATAAGAAATACTATATCTATTTTATATACAGTATTGTGTGTATGTTAATCCCCAATTCCCTATTTATGCCTCCCTATTATAAGTCTTGATATCTAGAAGCACATCTTCTTCTCTTGCTCTTCCAGACCATCTGGACTACTTTAGCCCTTTATTTCTTGGCCATGCCACGTGGCTTATGGGAGCTTAGTTCCCCCAAAAGGGACTGAACCCAGGCCCACAGCAGTGAAAGTGTGGAGTCCTAACCACTGGACTGCCAGGGAATTCCCAACTTTAGTCCTTTAAACTTCCATGAATATTTTAGACTCAGTTTTTCAAGTTACACACACACACACACACCACAATATCTCTTTGGGATTTTATTTTTGAGATTCCATTGAATCTGTAGATCAATTTGAATGAATTAGTTTCTTCATTTTTCTGAATCTCAAATACATGAATCAAACATGTCTCTCCATTTATTTAGTTCTTTAAAAGTTGTTTTTCAGTAAAGTTTTCTAATATATTTTTTTTACAGTTGTACTTTTATTTTTTTCCTAGGGAATTAGTAGTGTTTGATATTATTCTTTTAAAACTTTTTAATTGAAAATAGAAGATAGAAAAATATGTAAGTCCTAAGGGTAAATACTCAATAAATTATGAAGTGGATTCACCTAGGGTCCCACTCTTCGATCAGTACCAAAATCCCTTCTCATATCCCTTCTAGTCATTCCCATCTCTTTCCTCACTAAAGGAAAAGGAAAGGAAAGTGAAGTCGCTCAGTCATGTCTGGGGGATTGCCATTTTCTTCTTCAAGGGAGCTTCCTGACCCAGGAATCAAACCCAGGTCTCCTGCATTGTAGATAGATGCTTTACCGTTTGAGCCACCAGGAAAGTCCCCACTAAAGATAACCACTATCCTTACTTTGAACGTTATAGTGTAGAACTTTGTATAAATGAGACTATACAAAATGTATCATTTTGTTCCCAGCTTCCTTTTTTTAATGTCTTATGATGTGTGATTTGTACATATTGATGTGTTAACAGCAGTCTGTTCATTGATCTATAGTATTTTATGGCATGAATATACGACAATATATTTATCCATTCAACTACTGAGGGATGCTTGGGTTGTTTCCAGTTTGGAGCTATCCAGTGCAGCTATGAATACTCTTGTGGATATATTTGGTTTATATGTGCATGTTTTTCTGCATATTTTCAACTTTAGGAAATAATGCCAAACAATTTTTCAAAGCACTTATACTAATACTTATACCTTCACCAGCTGTATATGAGAGTTCTGGATGTTCACCAACACTCAGCTTTGTCAGTCTGTGCTGGATAACAAAGCATCCCCAAATTTGAAACAGGAATCATTGTCTTTCACAATTTTCTGGGTTCACAATTCATCTTGGCATGTACACTTCCTCTTTTTCATGATTATTTATTTTCGGTTGTGCTAGGTCTTCACTGCTACTCGGGCTTTCTCTATTTGCGGCAAGTGGGCGCTACTCTTCATTATGGTATATGGGCTTCTCATTGTGGTGGTTTCTCTTGTTGCAGAGCACAGACTCTAGGTGCACAGGCTTCAGTAGTTGCAGCACAGGCTCAGTAGTTGTGGCTTCTGGGCCCTAGAGCTCGCAGGCTTCAGTAGTTGGAGCTCTATAGTGAGGGCTTAGTAGTTGTGGTACACAGGCTTAGTTTCTTTGCAGTGAGGGCTCAGTAGTTGTGGTACACAGGCTTAGTTGCTCTGCAGCATGTAGAATGTTCCCAGACCAAGGATCGAACCCATATCCTCTGCACTGGCAGGCAGATTCTTATCTACTGTACCTCCTCTTCTTTTATAGGCTGGAGTCATTCATATGGTTGCATTTACCTAGGAGCTCAATTGGAACTGGAATACCTGAGTTGGCTTCATTCACACACCAGGTACTCTGACTTGGGTGGCTGAAAAGCTGAGGGCTGGGTTCAACCTCTGTCTTTTCATGTGGTCTTTCCTTACTCAGTAATCTAGCCTAAGCTCATTTACATGGAAGCTACATCTCAAGAGTGCAAAAAGAGAAAGCAAGTCTTAAGGCCTAGGACCAGAAGTCATTAACCATCACTTCCACAACATTCTAGTGGTTAAAATAAGGCAGTGCTAGTTCAGATATAAGAAGAAGAAGGTCAATAAGACTCTACTTCTTGATGGAAGAACTGGGATGAGAGAAATTATTCTTGGCCATAGCTTACAGACAATGTACGACCCACCCTCTGGTCATGATTCACATGCCTTTCACAAGCAGAATACAATTACCCCATCCTAGTACACCCAAAGTTTCATCCAGGTTCATCCAGATTGGTAAGATTTTTATTGTTGTTAAGAATGGAAGTTGGAGCTTATCAAATGCACTTTTGGGGGAATTCCCTGGTGGTTCACTGGTTAGGGCTCTGTGCTTCCACTGCAGGGGCACAGTTTCGATTCCTGGTTGAGGAACTAAGATCCTGCATGCCACATGGAACAGCTGGGAAAAATGCACTTTCTGTATTTGCTGAGATTTTTATGATTTTCTCCTTTGTTTTATCTATGATAAGTACATTGATTTTATAATATCAAACTAAATTTATGTTCCAAGAATCAGTCCAAATTGGTGGTGATATGTTAACTTTTTCATATATTGGTATGTTTGGTGTTCTAATATTTTGATGAGGATTTTTGTTTCAGGATTATGTTTATGATAATAAACCTATAATATTCCTCTCTTGTAAGGTCTTTGCTGGGTTTTGGTGTTAAGATTATGTTGACTTCATAGAAGAACTTGGAAATAATTCCCAATTTTCTATTCTCTTGAACAAGTTCAATTGATATTTTTTCCTTAAGTGTTTTGTAGGTACAAATATTGGATCCAGGAGTAGGGTACTGCCATACCAGCATCAATATATTCCAAATTATGTGTCATTAACATCCACTATAGCAGCATGAAATTGTTATTGGGAACTTGGACTGTTAGCAATCCATGCCACCAAAAAAATCTGTAGAACTATATTCTAGAATAGCTTAAAGAGCATATTATATACCTAATAAGCTTATACTTTACGCAAAGAGGTAGAAAATGACTTATTATAATGAGTCTGTTATTACTGGCTGCATTTGCCAAGATACTACCAGAATTAAAGGAACTCAGAAGAAAAAAATTTGGTTTGCAAGCAGAAATGAAAAGAAATTCAGAGACAACAAAAAAACTCAGAACTGAGTGGAGGTGCAACTGAGTCACACATTCAACTAGCAGAGAAGCAATATCGAAACCCTTTGAGAAACAAAGGCTGTTTAAAACTCGGCATCGCAGCAAGACCGAGTCAAGAAGAAAATGGCTGTCACACCACTGTTAGGATCTCTGAATGGAATAAGGTCTGCTAAGTCAGTTCAGTCGTGTCCGACTCTGTGCGACCCCATAGATGGCAGCCCACCAGGCTCCTCCATCCATGGGATTTTCTAGGCAAGAGTACTGGAGTGGGGTGCCATTGGCTTCTCTCTGGATCCTAACAAATCCACCTCTTATTGCTTTGTCTCTTAATGAATTTTTGCAGTGAGACATCAGGGCCTGAGTTTTGTTAGTTTTGGCCAAGCTTGAGTCCTAGGAGAGAGCTGAAGGACAGGAGGAAAAAGCAGTGGGAAAAATGTGCCATAAGGTGGTACCAGCAAATACTTTCACAGTTGGGAGCATATCTCAAGAAGAGGAGGCTTGGAGTTTGGTTCTTCCCAAGGAAAGTCTGATTAGGCTCATAGTTGTTGTTCAGTGGCTAAGTTGTATCCGACTTTTTGCGACCCCATGAACTGTAGCATGCTAGGCTTCCCCATCCTTCACTGTCTCACAGAGCTTGCTCAAACTCATGTCCATTGAGTCAGGGATGCCATCCAACCATTTCATCTTCTGTTACCCCCTTCTCCTTTCTTCAGTCTTTCTCAGCATCAGGGTCTTTTCCAGTGAGTTGGCTCTTCACATCAGGTGGCCAAAGTACAGGCGCTTCAACTTCAGCATCAGCCCTTCCAGTGAATATTCAGGATTTATTTAATTTAGGATTGACTAGTTTGATCTCCTTGCTGTCCAAGGGACTCTCAAGAGTCTTCTTCAGCACCAAAGTTCAAAAGCATCAATTCTTTGGCCCTCAGCTTTCTTTACTGTCCAACTCTCACATCTGTACATGACTATCAGAAAAACCACAGTTTTGACTATACAGAAAGACAGAGACAAGTCTCTAAACAGTTGTGAACATAGCACTTCCTGAATTCAAATAATTTTAGATAAATACTAAGAAATCAGTATTGTCAAAGGAGTCACCTACATGGTCTAAAAGAGAATGTCATTGAGACTAAAAATGACCATCGAGATCCAGCCTTCTACAGCAGGATCTCAGAATTGCTATGGATTAACTCTTTTATATACCATTCTTATCCTTTACAAATGGGAATACTTATTGAAATTATCCTTTTATTGTTCTACCATTTTATATGTATCTTGTATGTATGGGGGCTTCCCAGGTAGATCAGTGGTAAAGAATCTGCCTGCAATGCTGGAGACCTGGGTTCCATCCCTGGCTCAAGAAGATCCCCTGGAGTAGGAAATGAAAACCCACTCCAGCAGTCTTGCCTGGGAAATCCCATGGACAGATGAGCCTGGTGGGCTACAGTCCATAGTGTCACAAAGAGTCAGACATGACTGAGCATGCATGCGTATTGTGTGTATGGGCTAGGCCAGATAACTTTTCTTTTTAGTTCAGAGATCTGTAGGTCAAGAGTAGATCTTGGTCTGTCATGATTGTTATGAATCATTTCTATCTCCTGGAATCTAAGCTAAAAATATCGATGAAAAAAAATAGAAAATATTGTTGAGATGTAACTTTAGGGTTGTCTGTTTTAGGGAGTGGATGAGTATGTTCTGCACATAGGAAAGGAAGGAAGTTGACCCAAAGTGTTAACTGTGATAGACTGTATTACTCTTGTATAACCCACCCCCCTTGAATGTGGCCTGGACCTAGCTACTTTCTTTTACCTAATAGAGCAAAAGTGATGGGATACTGCTTCTGAGGTTACAAAGAACCTGTGCTTCCCTCTGTGTGTCCTCTCTTGCTTTTTCATTTGCTTAGTCTGATGGAAGCCAACTGCCATGTGAATTGCCCTATGGAGAAGCCCATGTGGAAAGGAAAACAAGGGATTTCTCCACCCAACAGCTCATGAGCAACTGAAACCTGGCTTCAGCCACATGAATGAGCTACAAATCCTTCAGATGAGGGACTTCCCTGGTGGTCCAGGGGCTACTCCATGCTCCCAATGCAGGGGGCCTGGGTTTGATTCCTGGTCAGGGAGCTAGATCCCCCATGCCGCATCAAAGATCCCACATGCTACAGTGAAGACCTGGCACAGGCAAATAAGCTAAAAAAAACCCTTCAGATAAGATGGAGTCCTGGCCAACACCTTGATTGCAGCCTATGGGAGACTGTGAAGCAGAGGGACCCCTTATGGACTGAATTATGTCCCCGCAAAACCAACATGTTGAAGCCCCAACCCCCAGTGTGACTATATTTGGAGATGGAGCCTATAAAGAGGCAATAAAAGTTAGAGTTTATAAGGTTGGAGGCCTTAATCCAATTGGACTGATGTCCTTATAAGAAGAGGAAGAGATACCAGAGTGCACCCCCACCCCCACCCCAAACCCATATGTGCTCAGAATGAAGGCCTTGTGTGAACACAGCAGAAAGGCTGCTGCTGCCAGACAGGAAGAGAGGCCTCGCCAGAAACAGCATGTAGATCGTAGACTTTCAGCCTCTAGAACTGTGAGAAAATAAACTTCTGTTGTTCATGCCTCATCCCCACCCCAATCTGTGGTATTTTGTAATGGCAGATCTAGTACCTTAAAAATACTATACCCCACTAGATTGTGTGTGGATTTCTGACCTGCAGGAACTTTGAGATAATAATAACAGTTGTTTTGAGCTGTTAAATTTTAGGATAATTTTCCATGCAGCAATAGATCATTAATATATTAATCTATTTTTTCTCTCCTTATCCTCTGACTTATGCCTTCGAAAGATGGATAGGGGTAGGGGGCTGGTGGGGTGCATCCTCTTTGAGCCTTTCAGATTGCAGGGAAAAAAGAAGTTAGTATTCATGGCTAGTAAAGAATCATTCTAATTTTTGAGTCAGTTTCCCAGCAAAGTAAAAAACAACTCTGGTTTGGATTCATATTTCAGTGCAAGAGGTTGAGGAGAGAATAATTTCAATGATTTAGAGTTCATGAACTCCCTGTGCATATCTGTATGGACATATATATATAGTTCTAATTATATTTATATAAACAAATATATATAGGTGAATTGCTATAATTCTATTATTCCTATGAGGACAGCATTGATATACTGGATCTAGGTGATCTTAAGCATTTATTGAAATCAATGTACATTTTCTAGGACTGGACAAAAATAATTTGCTGAGATGTCAGCTGGGAATTCTCCCAGGGAAAGCCTGGAAATGGAGAGCTTCCACACAAGATTCAGTGCCTGGACACCTTTCAGCAACAAGTCATTAAATCGACAGGTAAGTCACATATTCTAGAATAAGATAGGATTAAATTCTAGGGTGACGTTTACTGTGATATATTAGGTCTCCTGTTACCATATTTAAAATAAATGCTTGTAAGAACTTAGTTTTTGTGTCACTTTAAACAGAAATGAACATACATTTGTCTTCCCCCAAAATAATCTCTCTTCAGCCCAGTTCACAACTCCAGTTTTATGGAAGGCACAAGACCTGCCCCCACTTTTGTCCTGTTTACACCTCAGGAAACAAAATAGAAACCTCCAGGACACACCCTGATTGCTGTAAGGGTGGTGTTTTGGTGTGGAGAGCATTAGTGTGTGTGTTTCTTTAATTTTCTCTTCCCTCTTGTGTCTACTGCACAGTTCCCTGGGGCCTGAGGATTCCCCCTCTGAAAGGTAATTTGAGAGGTAGTCAGTGAATGGCCCAGGCAGCTTTGCCAGACCTCCATGGAGAAGGCTGCCTGGGTGCTCAGAGCTCGAGCGTGGCCCAGGCTCCTTCACAAAGGAAAGAGACCAGATGGGCTGGGACCAAAACCTGACTAGTAATAAAAGCAATGAGTTTATATTTGTCATCTAAGCCAACCTGGACTGAGGTCCTGGTTTGGGGGCACACTGGTCCTGGTGTATGTCTTTTGTGGAGACACTCCTAACAAAGGCTATTTATTCAGTAATATTTACTAACTTTCATTTTGGTGGATGTAATAAAAATGGAGGACTCTGGCTTGGTAAAATCACACCTACTCCACATGGCCCTGTTTTCACAATTAAGCAAGTAGCTGATATGTATTTTCAAGATGAAATGTCTGGGATCTGTTTCTCCGGACCACACTAGCTTAGGTAGAAACAAGAGTGAGGATTCATTACTTCCTTGTGCCCTCCTTGGGTGCCTCTATAATTACGTCCCCACCAGCCTTTCCCACCTGCTTACCCAGCAAGCCTGGGCTTGCCTGCATCCCTGGATAAAAAGCAGTTTAAGCTGAAGGGAAAGACCCTTACTACAATGTGAAAGGGCTTTATGAACTGTAACATGCAAAGCAAATATTAGCTGTGAGGTTGTTAGGTTGCTTATGTCTTGCTTAGCAACTTAGAATATGTTGAAATGTCATTTCTCTCCCAACTTGTAGCTCTTTCAGGAAAGAGTTGCTCTTATAAGTCACTGGTTTGATCTCTGGACTAATAAGCAACGTCAAGAATTCTTATTCACGATTTTTTTACGATGCACTAAATCACAACTAAGGTAAATGTAGCCTAGTGATGTGATTATCTTAAAGAAAATAAAATATTATACAATGATGATATAACCTTAAAGAGTTTCTCTTTTCCCTAGAGAAAAACAACACAATCGATATTTCAAGGTTTATAAACAATCTTTTCTAGTGCTGCTTCCTCTTTGAGGATGAAATGGAGCCTTAGGGAACTTGAACACCTTCATACCATAGTGGGATATTTGGTTTTTGCAAAAAAAAACTTTTGCAAAAAGTTATAAATAGCTTCAGCCAGTGAATCTGTAACAATCTCTTAGTATATTAAGTTCTCCTTGAAACTATCAGATAAGGTATTTCAAGTAGGTGCTCCAAAATATTTGTTACATGAGTAGATTGATCTAAAAATATCTGAGAAGTGACAATGGCAGCCACATTTAGAAATATAGCAGGACTTGTACAGAAGTGATTACTGATTACCCATAAGTCTTGGTTTTTAATTGTTTCCCTTACATCCTATTATATCTGTAATTTATTTTAAAATACTCCAGCATGGCTGGTGTGACATGTGAAAGTGTTCACTGCAATTACACCCAGGGGCAGCTAGTGTTCTAATCTAGAGTTAGTACTCTTGGGTTGGTTAGCTAGCCACTGTATTGAAAAGGTTAAAATGTCTTAGTTATTACCAGATATATTGCTAAGTAGCATACCAAATATCAGACATTAGTTTTTCTCAGAGCAGCTCATGGCATAGCTTGCCGGATGAATGCTAGAAATGGCCTGTCTTTGGTGAAATTAAAGGTTTTCAGATATGTGGACTGGCCAAGATATTCTAGAGCGCCCTCTGGCACACTGGACCTGGCTGAAGAATCCAGCCAGGCTGGTAGGTGCTTATAAGGGTGGATTCATCCTCCAAAATATGGCCTTGTCTGCCTGCGGAATCTCTGAAAGCCTTAGGGCAACAACAAGGGTAGTGATAGAATCCTGTTTCTGGAACACTGTTATTTCTCAGTTGAGTGAACCCTTCACCCAAAGGTCAGAGAGCTGGGATTTCATCAAGCCCACAGAGGCGGCTACATGAATTCGTCAGGTTGGGAGGACAGGCCAACCTTTGGAATTCTTAGGTAGTTACCAAAAAGTACCTAAGAGTTGTGTAAGACCAAGCTGGCTAATTTTAGTTTATAGCATCTGTGTCTCATTCTTTCTAACCCTTCTGCCTGCCCCATTTCTTTCAATCAACCATTTCTTCTCTTCTGCCTATGAACTCACCTCCGCTGTCAGCTTTCTGTGCATCCGTGGGCCCATAATGGATTATCCCTGAAAGAGTCACTGGAGGGAGACAGCCATCTTCTCCCATTAACAGACTGTGTTGAAAGAGGCTGCAAAGACAGGTCACGATAAAGAGGCTCTTCAGTCAATGCTTAAAAATCAGGGGGAAGGGACATTCTTATGGTAGTCATTGGCTAGGTTTCCTTTGGCTCCAGCTTTGCAGCTTTCAAGATAAGAAAATAATAGACCAAACCCTTATATCCATAATTGCTTTGTGAGCCTTCCTGTTCTAGCCTCATGCATCACAAAGTGAGCTATTTTAGTCGTAACCACTGGAGGTCATTAGTGATCTTGTAGTATATTTTGAGGCTCATTAACATTAGGCCTGACATTTTTTCACTGGAAACTTCATCCATTGTCTGGTACCTGAATTATTCTTTTTCTAGGACAGGGATATAGAACTAACCGGTTCACTGAAATTTCTCTGCTTTGTTGGACAGCAGTTTCTGCAGAGCTGTGTGTATTTCATAGTCCCGTGAAGCTGTTATTACATGTTCTGGGCTAGTGACTTCAGGGGAAGTTGTATATCAATTTCTAGTCTCTGAGTTTGGCATCCTGAAACCAGAATCTTTAATTTGCAGTGGTGTTTTTTGTTGGTGAGCATCAGTCATTTCATTCCCCACAGTCTGGATGAAGTCTCTCTTACACTACTTCCTCCCATCGTTTTCAGTCTGTCATTTCTTCTCTCTTACAGACAGCTGCAGAGAGATACCATGTGTGGATGGTCTAATCTAATTTGAGCTATGCTTGATTTTAAGTAAATCTAAAAGCCCAACTCATTTTCATTTTCAGCCTAAAGTTAATGCAATAAATTTTAAAGCATCATTATTGAAATGTAATCCACATACATAAAACTCATCCATTAGAAGGACACAATTCAGTGGATTTCATACATTCCCCGAGTTGGGCAACCATCAGCACAATCTAAGTTTAGAACACATCCATCAACCACAAAAGAAACCCCCTTTCTATTAGGAATCACTCTCCATTCTAACCCCCCTCCAATTTCAGCCAATTCCAATTCCTCCAATTCTATGTGCAAATACTAATTTCTTTCTCTATAAATTTGCCTTTTCATATGAATGGATTCATACAAGTGTGGCCTTTTATGACTGCCTACTTTCATAAACTATAATGTTCTCAAGGTTTACATATTTTATAGCATTTATCAGTACTTTCATTTTTATCACGAAATAATACTCCATAATATGGATATGCCATATTTTATTTATTCACCAGTTGATGGAATTTGGGTTGTTTCCACATTTTGACTATTGTAAACAATGCTGCTGTAAATATCACTTTATAAGTCCTTCTCTATGGATGCTTATTTCTTTTAGGTGTATAGCTAGAAATGGAATTGCTGAGTCAAATGGTAATACTAAAATCAACTTTTAACTATTGTTTCTTCTGAATTTTGTTTACTCCTCTAGTCCCTATTCCCCCATAATTATGAATAAGCTTGTGACTAAATGAGAGAATTTAGCGTTATTTGAATGCCTGAACACTTTGTATGTAAGCTCAGTCATTTTTGTGTAATACTTTGTTTTCAAGATGGAGAAGCCAAAGTTTAAGATGCTTTGTTTTATAATTTCTGAATAACTTTGTTTTAATTCAGGCAGTTATAAAACTTAAATAGGCTATTGCAATATTGGCCAGAAATATGTTGTCACAGTTTTTATTAAAAGTTTATTCTTAATCTCTATGAGGTATATTCACAAATCTAATATTTTTCTGTCCTAAGTAAATATTCCATGTTGTTAAGAGTTTAGAATTTTTCTTATAATATTTAAGACATTTTTCAAAGGTTCACCTTCTTAAACCTTCCCTCTGTCACATTTTCCCTCTCATCTCAACTTAAATGTCACCTCTGCTGGGAAGAGATGTCCTCTTTGTGCTCAACTTTCACCCCCATGATTTTTAGAAATCTCTATCATGGCACTTCCCCCAACTTCCCATACATTATGCTTGTCTGGCCACATGTCTGATGATTTCCAGTGGTGTTGTCCCCCTGCCTCTTGCCTAGGCTGACCTTTCCTGTGACTCCTTGAAGGAAACTTGGCTGTTTGTGTCTGTCATGCTTGGAGAAACCTATGAGACATTTGAATCAGTCTCCCAGTCACACTGGTGGAACCGGTTTCAAATTGCTTCTGTTCAGCCAAAGGTGATACCTCCTACAAAGACCTTTCATTCTGGGGTTGGAGCTGTTCAAGCTTGTAGCTTTTCCTGGTGGGTGGGGTAACATTTGTGATTCACATAACTGCATTCCCAAGACTTGAGAGTCACTTGGACAGCAAGGAGATAAAGCCAGTCAATCCTAAAGGAAATTAACCCTGAATATTCATTGGAAGGACTGATGCTGAAACTGAAGCTCCAGTACTTTGGCCATCTGATGTGAAGAGTTGACTCACTGGAAAAGACCCTGTTACTGGGAAAGATTGAGGACAAGAGGGGAAGGGGGCGACAGAAGATGAGATAGTTGGATGGTATTACCAACTCAATGGATGAGTTTGAGCAAATTCCAGGAGAAAGTGAAGGACAGGGAAGCTTGGCGTGCTGCAGTTCATGGGGTCACAGAGAGTCAGACATGACTTAGCTACTGAACAACAACATTCCCAAGACATGGATGGAGTGTGTGTGTGTGTGTGTGTGTGTGTGTGTGTGTGTGTGTGTGTATGTATGTAAGGAGAGGGAAATCACAACCAAATACAGATTAGCTTTTATCACTCATCTCCATCAGAGTCACCTGGAAATGGGGTTGGAGGGCAGAAAAATGTACCAACCCATGTATTGTTAAGAGGGAACATCCCCTCTTACTCTCATCTCAGTACACACATCTACCCCGCTCCCAAGGAGTTCCTTGGAGGACTCAGTTGAGGATATCTGTTTTAGTTGTAATCTCTGAGGAAATCTAGTGCATAAACTTTTTCAGAGACAACATACTTCTAGATTATCCTTAAATATAGAACAGCTATATCATGCTGAATTACTGCGGTCCATTTGAAAGGAGGATATTTCTGTGTGGAGGTGGTGGAGAAGAGCGGGGAGTATTCAGAGATACATTGTTTTCTAATATCCAAGACAGGTCTGGAAATGTGGGTCATCCTGCTTCTTCCCTCTCATCAGCCTCATATTCTGGATATACTGGGTTGGCCAAAAAGTTTGTTTGGGGTTATTTCTACCCTTTCACATAGATCAAATGGTTATGGACAACCACAGGAAATATAAGTATTTGTTTTGGAGATGGCTTTTAGGGGTGGATGAAACAAAGAAAGAAAATCCTGAAGTTTAAAAGGAAAGGAGAATATGAACTATACAGTCCGTATTCTCCAAGCCAGAATACTTGAGTGGGTAGCTGTTCCCTTCTCCAGGGGATCTTTCCAACCCAGGAATCAAACCCAGGTCTCCCACATTGCAGGCAGATTCTTTACCAGCTGATCCACCAGGGAAGCCCAAGAGTACTAGAGTAAGTAGCCTATCCCTTCTCCAGGGAATCTTCCCAACCCAGGAATTGAACTAGGGTCTCCTGCATTGCAGGTGGATTTTTTTTTACCAGCTGAGCTACGAGGGAATCCCTCAAGAAAGAAAATCCTGAGGTTTAAAAAGAAAGGAGAAACCTAAACCCAAAGCTTTTTTACCGGGTAAAGGTGGGACAGAGTAAGAGTGTGTGGTAGGAAAGTCACTGGCTTGCATTAGGCAAAGCCTCTGCACTTAAAGTCCTTACTTCCTGTTTCTCCTTTTGTAATGTTTCACTTCTCTTTACAGCGTGTAGCTCCACCTGCCATTCTTTATACACAGTAGTACTTGCTTGTTTATTTACTGTCTGCCTATTCCATTAGAAGGTAACTCGATGAGTACAGGGACTTATTCTGGTATCTCTTTCCATCCCTAGTACTTAAAACACCAGGTTCATAGTAGCCATTCAACAAATACTTGTTTGAATGAATGGAGATGTGTTAGACACTCCTATTACAATGATAATAAAAAGATAATCAAGAAAAAAAACTTTCCTTTGGTAATTCTTTAGGAGGAAGGACTTTTTTTCAAGATATTACAAGTTCTAGAATACAGGATATTATTAATACTTTGCTTCATTGAAGACTTTTCATTTTTAATCAATTCAAGACTTCTATAAAGTGATTCCAGAAGGAATTATGCATAGTAATAATACCTAAGGGTATTACATATTGCTGGAGAAGGGTATGGTAACCCACTTTGGTGTTCTTGCCTGGAGAATTCCATGGACAGAGAAGCCTGGCTGGCTACAGTCCATGGGATCACACACAGTCCGATACGACTGAGTGACTAACACACATTACATATTGCACACCTCCAGGGGGTGCTGTTTCACTCTATCATCTGTGTGAATGACACCTGCTAAACTTGTTTATTGTACAGCTTCCCAAATGTAGCAGCCCTGATAATACTCCACTCATTTATAAAGTACATGATATTAGCTTCCATATCTACCATGTATCATTTACCCTCTGCATAGGAAGAGTCAAATCCACAGATAATTTACTGGAAAATGGAGACAAGGTTTTAGGAGACTATTTGTCTCTATCCTGTATTTAAGAATTTCTTTAAGAAATTTTCAGGAGGGTTGTGGCAGAGTCAGAGTAGAAGTGGGGCTTCCCTGGTGGCTCAGTGGTAAAGAATGCCTGCCAATGCAGGAGACATGGGTTCAACTCCAGGAGGATCCCACACGTGGCGGAGCATCTGATCCCATACGCCACAACTATCAATCCTGTGCTCTAGAGCATGGGAACTGCAACTACTGAGCTCATGTGCAGCAACTACTGAAGCCCACAGAACACGCTAGAGCATTTTCTTGCTCCACAGCAAGAGAAGCCACTGAAATGAGAAGCCCAAGCATTGCAACTAGAGTAGGCCCCACTTGCAACAACTAGAGAAAAACCCACATAGCAACAAAGATTCAGCACAGCTAAAAATAAATGAATTTTTTGAAAGAGTAGAAGTGGCTGCCTATAAGACTTAAATGGCTAAAAATCTTAGAGGCAGGAGGATGCTCTTATTACTTACATAATAAATGTTCAGTGAACACCTGTAATCTTTCGTCCTGCCTTCTCTGTGTATTATTTTGATGTCATGGTCAGAAGGCTTTCAAGTGCAAATAATAGAAATGGAATTCAAACAAGACTAAGAAGAAAAGGAAATTTAATGACCTAAGATTTGTCAAGTTATAGGCTGTGCTAGATCCTAAGATTCAAGCAATGTTACCATGGCTCTTTCTCTCTCCCTTCTCCCAGCTCTGCTTCCCTTGTGTGCTGCATAAAACTATAAAGATAAGCACAAGACCTTTATGAAGGAAATTAAAAATCTGTATTAAAGAACAGTAGGAAAAAACCTGGGTAAATAGATAGATATGATATATTTAAAGATACCAGTTCTCTCCACATGAATCTTTCTATTCAAGTCAATCTCAGTACAAACCCCCAAAGAGCATTTTCTTATGAACTTTGAGAAACTAATTCTAAAGCTAATCTGGAAAACAGAATGGACTATTACAGCAATGAAGAATTTAAGGATAAAGAAAAAAATTAGTGAGTTGCACTGCCAGATATTAAAACTACTTTTATCAATTTATGAAATATCTCCATGTAATAACTCAAGTATAAAGGGAAAAAGGACCGAGATAAGTGCTCTGAAGGGGAGGGAAAAAACAGGCAGCTATAAACATTGGGTAGAAAAGGCACTTGGGCAGCTGGATGGAGATCCTTCCTCTTCTTGCATCAATTCCTGTTTAAAGGGCTAGAAACTGTCCATCACACACCCTCCCACCCACACTGTTCCCCACTTCCTCTTCATCTTCCTACAAAGCCCTTCCCCCTCCTAGTTACCCTGTGCTTCAGGGGTAGTGGGTCTCACCGACACCCAAAGAGTAAGCCACAGTTGGGCAGAATCATGGCCATTCCCTCCTCCTTGAGGTGTCTGGCTTAGGAAAGGGCACGTAGATCTTGGTTCTGCTGAAGGAAACACAAGAGAGTGGCTACTAGAGTTTCTGGGAGAATTTTCTCCGCTTTCAAAGGGACCTAAAAAGGAACTTGAGGAAAGGACATGCTTTCATCTGTCCTATAGCCTGTGGTCTCTGTTGTGTGCAAATCTCTGCTCACAGTAGTCAGTTATTTGGGAACAACTTGAGAACAAGCTGGAGGAACACAGCAAACTACTAAACAGGCAAAGTGAAAATACAGAAAATCTTGACCCTTGACTATTTTGAGTTCTTGAATTCACCAACTCTGGAGCTGCCCTGATTTTCCTTCTTTAAGAAAAGAGACAGGAAGATAAACAGGTTTTAAGGTGGTCTGTAATAGTCCATTTATCTACTTGTCACTGTCTTGTCATATCAACTTTCCAGGATCTAACAAAGAACCAGATAGATTTAGAAAAACAAAAAGCACCTAGTAGTCAAACTGATGTCCTTTACACAATAGGAGAGAGCCTATCAGACCTTCCTGTAGAGTTTAAGTATTTAATTCAGGGCTTCAAACAGGATTATACATTCTTCTAAGTACATCATGCATGTATTCAACACTTTGTACCTGATTGGCATCACCATCAATATCTGCTAGACTGCCTCTTCTACCAATAGGAAGTCTAGTTCACCAACAATGAAGAGGGTGACCCCATTAGAGTCACTTGGAATTTGTTAAAAATGAACTGTGAGCCTCGCCCATAGACATTTTGGCTCAACATACCTGGGGTGGGGCTGGGAAGCTGTTTTTACTAAGTTCCCAAGATGATTTGATCTACAGTCAAGTGTATAACACAAGGCCTGGGATCAAACCAGTCAATCCTAAAGGAAATCAGTCCTGAATATTCATTGGAAGGACTGATGCTGAAGCTAAAGCTCCAATACTTCAGCCACCTGATGTGAAGACCCAATTCACTGGAAAAGACCCTGATGCTGGTAAAGACTGAAGGAAGGAGGAGAAGGGGACGACAGGATGAGATGGTTGGATGGCATCACTGACTCGATGGACTGAGTTTGAGGAAGCTCCGGGAGTTGGTGATGGATAGGGAAGCCTGGCATGCTGTAGTCCATGGGGTCGCAAAGAGTCAGACACGACTGAGCAACTGAACTGAACTGGGTGACCTGAAGGCCCCAAGGCTTCTCCCATCTCTATCTATTCCTTCTTGGAGGCAGGGATACAGACCATGAGTGTCCAGTCTTTTCTATTATCAATTAACAAAGCAAAAGTATTTGTTCAGTTTCTGTAGGTTTTTCATCTTTCATATCTGATACTTTTTAGTAGTTTTAGAATATTTCACTGTAAGTAACTTTCAACTTGACACAAATAATAAAAGAAATATTTTACTCTCATGTAATTGAAAAACTCAGATGTAGGTTTGGCTGCAATTGAATCTTGATCCAGAGGTTCAGTAATAAAACCAATGATGTGTTTTTTCTGCCCCTCTGCTCTACCTCTAATGGTCAGGGCTTCAACTATTATGGTTCCTCAGTTGTGTCCAGAAGAGAAAAATTATTATCTTGGTTTCACTCAGATTGGATTAGTTTGGGCCCATGCCCATTTCTGCCAGTGGCTGTGGCCTTGGGATTGACCCACATGAATTTAATTAGCCTTGACCATGTAATTTTTGGAGTCAGCTTCTGTAGAACCATATGGGCCACCAAATAGGAACTGAGGTTATTTTATCTAAAGAAGAGGAAATAAATGATAGATGCCAAAAGTGAAAGTGTTAGTTGCTCAGTTGTGTCCAACACTTTGCAAGCCCGTGGACTGTAGCCCCCTAGATTCTTCTGTCCATGGGATTCTCCAGGCAAGAATACTGGAGTGGGTTGCCATTCCCTTCTCCAGGGGGGCTTCCTGAACCAGGGATTGAACCTGGGTCTACTCACATTGCAGGTAGATTCTTTACCATCCAAGTCAGCAGATAAAGTCTATTCATTGAGCATTCAATGAATCTTTACCAAGGGTCTACTGTATAACAAGCATAGTTCTGGGTACATGAGATTCAACACTAAACAGAGTGTAAAAGACTCCTACCCTCTGAAGTGCATATTTTAGACTAAAACTTGTCCTAAAATGGGAAAAGAAGAATGTCCATGAGTCTCACTGGATATTTGATAATACAAAATAGCACCCCTGGAAATATTTGGGAGTATTTTGCATGTCTTAGAGGCTAGAGCACTGTGGTAGACTGGATAAATGTCTCAAAATATGTCCAGGCCCTAATCCCTGAAACCTAGAAATGTTATCTTGAATGGAAAAAGGACTTCACAGATATGATTAAGTATTTATGATGGGGAGATTACCTTGCATTATTAGGGCTCAACATAATCTCAGTGGTCCTTGTAATGGGTTCAAGAGACATCATAATCAGAAGAGAATATGATGTGATGATGCAAGAGATGGAGCGATTTGAATGTCTCATGCTGCTGGCTTTGAAGGTAGAGAAAGGGAATATGAGTCAAGGAAAACAGGAAGCTACTAGAACCTGAAAAAGACAAGGAAACAAATCTCCCCTTAGAGTTTCCAGAAATAAACCAGTCCTGCCAAAACCTTGTCTGTAGCCCAGTGAACCTGATTTCAGACTTGTGATCTCAGAACTCCGAGAGGACACATGTACTGCTTTAAGCCACCAGGTTGGTGGTAGTTTGTTATAATGAAAAGGAAATTAATACAAGCAGTGATTTTGTCTTCCTTGTTTTTCAAGTTTTTTTCTCATCCTTAATTCTAATTTAAACATATTTATTTACCCCCTGCTAAGCTACAAACACCATATCATGTGCTGGGGACAGAGCAGCCAACAAGACTGCTGCTATGCCTTTTTAATTTTTTTATGGGGCTTCTAGTCCCGTAGAAGAGAAAGACTTTAAATGGTGAATGAGTCAAAAAAAAAAGGACTAAAAGATTTGAGGGTTAGCTAGAAAAGAAACACAAAAATAGTGCTTAGCTTATACTATAGTGCACATCAAGTGTAAAGGATACAGGTTTTGGCAAAGAATATGAGATGGAATTAAGTATGAGAGGGAATTAAGTAGACGGGGCTCAGTGAGCAAACAGTAGCCTCACAAGGGGAAGTGTTTGGGGAACAGAAACAGTCAGCCTATTGGGAAGGTGAGAGGATTCTGGCAGTACCCCAGATATATCACCCCCCAAACCCACCTTATATAGTCAAATATATGTCACAAAACTAGCTTTTTACAAGCCATGTGACTTTGACCTGCCATTTTGGTTCCAAGAAAGTTTCGTGCTCCTGCCTCAGAACCTTATTTTGCTTCATTGGTCACAAGTCATATAATAATAAGAATCACACAAGGAAAGTCATCCTGCACTCACATAGTGATATCAAGTCCAAGTACATGCATTATCCTTTATTTTCCATAACCCTAGGCAGGTTTGGAAATCAATATCAAGGAAATAGCTACAGTTGTGCTAAGTGACAAAGGAAAAGTAACTGGGATCTCACCTAGTACAGGGGCTCAGGGAAGCCTTCCCTGGGGATTTGACACTTCAGCTGGAATCTGAAGGATGTTTAGAGATAGACAAGCCAAGACTTGGAGAATGAGTGTTCCATTTGGAGGGACCACTTGTGTGAAAGCCATGGAACTTCTCTATCTATTCAGTAGTTCTATAAAATCAGGCCTTTGTAGCTGCATTAGAAACTGTAAATAAGCAAAAAGAGGAAAATACCACAATCACCCATAATTGCACCACTTAAATGTGACCTTCTATCTTTTATGCTTTATGTGTCCATTTAACTATTTATGAATTTGCATATACAAATTATTTAAAAATCTTAAAAAAATCTTCAGTCAGCCTCCTTATTGCTGTACCCACACCTCAGTTTGCTCTTTTTCCCACTGGAGACCTCAGCACATGGTTCTCCATTTTCTGTCCACCCCAGACCCAGTGGTTATTCTGTGTGACACTCGCCTTCATGTGAAAATCCACCTAGCACAGACCTTACCACCTCATCAAGTGTGTGTGAAGCTGCTAGATAAGACAAGGAGACGCTACCTAAACTACTAGAAGGCAAGGAGCTCTGCCAAGTCCGCTCAGCCCTCTCCAGACCACCTCTCCCACCTGCTCTCTCAGCCGCTTCATTATGATTGTGGCAGCTTCTTTCTACTTCTTATCAGAAATTTTAGAACAGAGAATTAGATTCAAGTTCCATATTACTAAGCCTGGTTATTTTTGCAAAGCACACATTGTGCATTGAACAGCACACTGTGAGGCATTATCATGAATTATTTAAATGAAGCTATCCCTGTCACAGCAAATGAGCAAAGCACATTTTGTTCATTGTTTCCTCACATGTTGTTTCTCTTCACAAATTTCTTACTTTGCGACATTAACTAAAATGCAATGAGCCACAGTGTCGTTACTGCAAACCACCCTATTTCTCTGCTCCTCATGCACTGATTCTTTTTTTAATGTGACTGAAGCATTTTCTTTCCTTCATGCTTAAGATTCATTATACTTGAATGTTTCCTTGTAGCAATGCAGACTAGGAACAAATATAAAACATGTGTAATTAAGGTTTACTTTAAAAACCAACTCAGACTTGATTCTCCTTTGCTTGACTGGGATGGAACAGTAGATGCTAAAGTGGATGGGAACAAAGACTCCGAAGATACTGAGACCTGTCTTTGAAAAGGAGGCTGAAAAGTCCTGTTTTGCACTTATTTTATGGATCTATTTTAGAATTCCAAATGAGAGCAAATTGTCTCTCAAGGGCCTGTGGAATGATTGTGAAGCCTACCTCAGACAGTGAGGAGTTCAGGTCATGAATCCACTGGGATTAACTGTCCTTGTTGTTGTCACAAGTCTCATTCAGTTTGAATGTTAATCACTGTCACTACTGAGAAGATCCCTATGAGACCCTTCTGTCTGTGGATACTCTGTGCTGCCAGGAGATGCAGAACTCCATCCGTTGCCCTCCTGCTTACCCTCAATCCCCATCCTTTTCAGACTGCAGGTTCATTTTAAACCACTCTGTTCTATCTCCAGTTATGATAAAGCTGCATGGACAAGGATCAAGAAAAAGCAGTGACATAAAGTTAGGGGAGTAGAACATACAACAATAATAGCAATCATTAAACCTTGGAACTGAAGCAAATAGTTGCTTCTTAAAAAACAAAAACAAAACAACTTTTTACATAATTTTTAACCTACAGAGAAAAGGTGCAAAGCTAATGCAAATAGTTTCTTTAAATTTTTTACCTGGATCCCTTGGTTATTAACATTTTACCATTTTTTCTTTATTATTCTGATTATTTGAGAGAGAGTTGTAGACGTAATGCCCCACTAACCTGACAGAGAATTGTCCACTGGAGAAAGGAATGGCAAGCCACTTCAGTATTCTTGCCTCGAGAACCCCATGAACAGCATGAAAAGGCAAAATGATAGGATACCAAAGAGGAACTCCCCAGGTCATTAGGTGCCCAATATGCTACTGGAGATCAGTGGAGAAATAACTCCAGAAAGAATGAAGGGATGGAGCCAAAGCAAAAACAATACCCAGTTGTGGATGCGACTGGTGATAGAAGCAAGGTCCGATGCTGTAAAGAGCAATATTGCATAGGAACCTGGAATGTCAGGTCCATGAATCAAGGCAAATTGGAAGTGGTCAAACAAGAGATGGCAAGGGTGAACGTCGACATTCTAGGAATCAGCGAACTAAATGGACTGGAATGGGTGAATTTAACTCAGATGATCGTTATATCTACTACCATGGGCAGGAATCCCTCAGAAGAAATGGAGTAGCCATCATGGTCAAAAAAGAGTCCGAAATGCAGTGCTTGGATACAATCTCAAAAACGACAGAATGATCTCTGTTCATCTCCAAGGCAAACCATTCAATATCACGGTAATCCAAGTCTATGCCCCAACCAGTAATGCTGAAGAAGCTGAAGTTTAACGGTTTTATGAAGACCTACAAGACCTTTTAGAACACCCAAAAAAGATGTCCTTTTCATTATAGGGGACTGGAATGCAAAAGTAGGAAGTCAAGAAACACCTGGAGTAACAGGCAAATTTGGCCTTGGAATGCAGAATGAAGCAGGGCAAAGACTAATAGAATTTTGCCAAGAAAATGCACTGATCATAGCAAACACCCTCTTCCAACAACACAAGAGAAGACTCTATACATGAACATCACCAGATGGTCAACACCGAAATCAGATTGATTATATTCTTTGCAGCCAAAGATGGAGAAGCTCTATACAGTCAACAAAAAACAAGACCAGGAGCTGACTGTGGCTCAGATCATGAACTCCTTATTACCAAATTCAGACTTAAATTGAAGAAAGTAGGGGAAACCGCTAGATCATTCAGGTATGACCTAAATCAAATCCCTTGTGATTATACAGTGGACGTGAGAAATAGATTTAAGGGCTTAGATCTGATAGATAGAGTGCCTGATGAACTATGGAATGAGGTTTGTGACACTGTACAGGAGACAGGGATCAAGACCATCCCCATGGAAAAGAAATGCAAAAAAGCAAAATGGCTGTCTGGGGAGGCCTTACAAGTAGCTGTGAAAAGAAGAGAAGTGAAAAGCAAAGGAGAAAAGGAAAGATATAAGCATCTGAATGCAGAGTTCCAAAGAATAGCAAGAAGAGATAAGAAAGCCTTCTTCAGAGATCAATGCAAAGAACTAGAGGAAAACAACAGAATGGGAAAGACTAGAGATCTCTTCAAGAAAATTAGAGATACCAAGGGAACATTTCATGCAAAGATGGGCTCGATAAAGGACAGAAATGGTAGGGACCTAACAGAAGCAGAAGATATTAGGAAGAGGTGGCAAGAATACATGGAAGAACTGTACAAAAAAGATCTTCATGACCCAGATAATCATGATGATGTGCTCACTAATCTAGAGCCAGACATCTTGGAAAGTGAAGTCAAGTGGGCCTTAGAGAGCATCAATATGAACAAAGCTAGTGGAGGTGATGGAGTTCCAGTTGAGCTGCTTAAAATCCTGAAAGATGATGCTGTGAAAGTGCTGCACTCAATATGCCAGGAAATCTGGAAAACTCAGCAGTGGCCACAGGACTGGAAAAGGTCAGTTTTCATTCCAACCCCAAAGAAAGGCAATGCCAAAGAATGCTCAACCAACTGCACAATTGCACTCATCTCACATGCTAGGAAAGTAATGCTCAAAATTCTCCAAGCTAGGCTTCAGCAATACATGAACCATGAACTTCCTGATGTTCAAGCTGGTTTTAGAAAAGGCAGAGGAACCAGAGATCAAATTGCCAACATCCGCTGGATCTTCAAAAAAGCAAGAGAATTCCAGTAAAACATCTACTTCTGCTTTATGGACTATGCCAAAGCCTTTGTGTGGATCACAATAAACTGTGGAAAATTCTGAAAGAGATGGGAATACCAGACCACCTAACCTGCCTGTTGAGAAATCTGTACGCAGGTCAGGAAGCAACAGTTAGAATTGGACATGGAACAACAGACTGGTTACAAATAGGAAAAGGAGTACGTCAAGGCTGTATATTGTCAGTCTGCTTATTTAACTTATATGCAGAGTACATCATGAGAAACACTGGAATGGAAGAAACACAAGCTGGAATCAAGATTGCCGGGAGAAATATCAATCACCTCAGATATGCAGATGACACCACCCTTATGGCAGAAAGTGAACAGGAACTAAAAAGCCTCTTGATGAAAGTGAAAGAGAAGAGCGAAAAAGTTGGCTTAAAGCTCAACATTTAGAAAACGAAGATCATGGCATCCAGTCCCATCACTTCATGGCAGATAGATGGGGAAACAGTGGAAACAGTGTCAGACCTTATTTTTTTTGGGCTCCAAAATCACTGCAGATGGTGATTGCAGCCATGAAATTAAAAGACGCTTACTCCTTGGAAGAAAAGTTATGACCAACCTAGATAGTATGTTCAAAAGCAGAGACGTCACTTTGCCAACTAAGGTCCGTCTAGTCAAGGCTATGGTTTTTCCTGTGGTCATGTATGGATGTGAGAGTTGGACTGTGAAGAAGGCTGACCGCCGAAGAATTGATGCTTTTGAGCTGTGGTGTTGGAGAAGACTCTTGAGGGTCCCTTGGACTGCCAGGAGATCCAACCAGTCCATTCTGAAGGAGATCAACCCTGGGATTTCTTTGGAGGGAATGATGCTAAAGCTGAAACTCCAGTACTTTGGCCACCTCATGCGAAGAGTTGACTGATTGGAAAAGACTTTGATGCTGGGAGGGATTAGGGGCAGGAGGAGAAGGGAACAACCAAGGATAAGATGGCTGGATGGCATCACGGACTCAATGGACGTGAGTCTGAGTGAACTCCGGGAGATGGTGATCAACAGGGAGGCCTGGCGTGCTGCGATTCATGGGGTCGCAAAGAGTCGGACACGACTGAGCGACTGAACTGAACTGAACTCTAAGCATTTCAGTATGTTTCCTAAAAATCAAGTGTGCTGTGCTGAAAAATCTCAGTACATCCTCCAATGTCAGGAAATTATCATCAATTCAACAGTAATGTCCAATGCATAGATGCCATTCAATATTCCTGATTGTTCCAACAATGTCTTTTACAATCATCTTTTCCTTCTCAGTCCAAATCCAACCAAGGTTATTTGTTGTATTTAGTTTTCAGGTCTCTACATCCACCTTCAATGTGGCAAAATTCCTCAGTTTTTCCTTGTCTTTTCTTACTTGACACTTGATGAGGGTAGAGCTGCTACTTTGTTGAATGACCTTCAGTTTGTGGTTGACTGATATTTCCTCAAGATTACTTTGAGGTCATACATTTTTGGCAGGAATAACACAGACTTGATGCTGTGTTCTTCTCAGTGGATCATACTGGGGGTATAGTATATCAGGTTGTCCCACTGTTAATGATCTTGACAAAAGTATTTGAGTGATTAGTTTTAAATTAACTAGTAAGTATTTATGCAAGTATTTTTTTTTCTCATCAAACTTTTACCCACTAGTCTTAGCATATGTTGTTGATTCTAATCTGAAGTACTCTTTACTGTGATAGCTGATTTCCTCATTTCTTAATTTCTTCTATATGTATGAAATGGCGTTCTATTGCAAGGTAGAACATTTCTTTCTCCCAGGACTTGAAATGAGGCCCCAGTTAAGCCAAAAGTTTGTTATTTCATGGTCAAAACTGTCTCTGGGTCTAATGGATATTCAACAATCTGTTGGTAAGGGTAACTAAGGTCTTTTTTTGTCCCTCACTAGAGGTGCCATTTTCATTTTGCATTGAAACTTTCTGAGGCTTGGCCCACTCTATGGAAATTTAGGTTAGAGAAGACCCACTGAAGGATGAAATCTGCTCAGAGTCATCACTGTTCTTTCAGTGAGTTAATCTGTGTCCACTGGGACTCAGTAATAGGGCAGCAGCAGCCACTTAGTGAGAAAAAGTCTTGAAGTCCCAGTGGCGTTAGGTAAAGGAGTTCTGGTAGATTCTTATACCAAAGTTTTCAGTTAGCTGTAAGATTAGCCACAAAATGTCAGTGATTCTGCAGAGTTTGGAGGAAATCAGGGAGTCTCAGGGAAAAGCTTAATTTACTGATACCTGGATTGCTATCTGGAGGCTTAGAACTGTAGCAGATGTTTATTGCTAATATATAAAGAGAACAATCATGTATTACGTGTCTTTTTTGTGTGTGTAATTGTTAGCTGCAGGGCCAGCAGTACATCCTTCATAGACCATGAAATGTTTTTTGGCCTAAGAGGGCCTCTAAGATGATCACTTTAGTAGGGCCTTGGACTTTGTATTCCTTCAAGATCTATCTCTGCTTAGGTGGCATGCATGTAAGAAGTTTTCTTGAAGGGTATTGTATTTTAGAAGTTTTCTTTGTGGATGTCCTATTAAGAAGTTTTTGTTGAATGTATTAACATACGATATAGTTTATGCTTAATTTTTCTTTTTTAGTGATAAACACTGAAATATTTATGGATGAAATTATATAATGTCTTAGATTTGCTTTAAAATAATATGGGGATGATTGAGGAAGATGAAGAACAGGATATGGCAGAAACCAGGTTGGGTATAGGATAACAATTATTTAAATTAATTACTAGAGTCATAATAGTATTACAAATGTTAATGTAAGATAAAGACATTTTCAAATAAAAGGAAACTGACAAATTTTGTTGTCAGAAGACCTGCAATAAAGAAATGCTAAAGGAAGTTCTTCAGGCTAAGGAAATTGATACCAGATGGAAACTTGGATTTAAGAGCAGGAATGAAGAGCACAGGAAGTAATAAATGTGGGAGAAAATATAAAATTTTAAAGTTATTTTAAAGATATATGACTAAAGCAAAACAATGTCTTGTGGGGTTTATAACATGAGTAGATGCAGTAGAGATGACAACAAATGCACAAAGGATAGTGAGAATTATATCGTTGCACTGGTCTTTAATTTTACATAAATATTAGCTCTATGTAGACTATGAAAAGTTAAAGATGCATATCATGCTTCTTGGAAACAACTTTAAAAAGTAGTGCCAAGATACCCTAAAAAACAAATAAAGGAATTAAAATGGAATACAGAAATATTTATTAATTCAAATCAAGGCAAGAGAAGAGGAATAAAGTTTCACAAAACAGATGGGACAACTAAACAACAAATAACAAAATTGAGATTTGGGTTCAACTATCACCAATCAATCCTAAAGGAAATCATCTCTGAAAATGCATTGGAAGAACTGACGTGCAAGCTGAAGCTCCAATATTTTGGCCACCTGATGCGAAGAGCTGACTCACTGGAAAAGACCTTGATGTTGGGAAAGGTTGAAAGACAAAGGAGAAGGCGGGTGGCAGAGGATAAGATGATTAGATAGCATCACTGACTCAATGGACATGAATTTGAGCAAACTCTGGGAGATAGTGAAGGACAAGGAAGCCTTGTGTGCTGCAGTCCATGGGGTTTCAAAGTCAGACATAACTTAGCAACTGAACAACAGAGCAACAATAACAATAATTCTCTAGAGAAGGAAATGACAACCCACTACAATATTCTTGCCTGGAAAAATCCCATGTACAGAGGAACTTGGTGGGCTACACTCCATGGAGTCACAAAAGAGTTGGACATGACTTAGCAACAGAGCATATAACAATATTTAAATTAAATATAAGCAGACTAAACCATCAAATAAAGACAATGTTTGTCAAGTGAGCAAAAAGATAATCTCACTGTATATTGACTACAAGGGACACTTTTAAATATGACTTTTTTTTTGCCGTGGCATGTGGGATCTTAGTTCCCCAACCAGGGATCAAATTTGTACCCCTTGTAGTGGAAGCATGGATTCCTAGCCACCAGACCACCAGAGAATTCCCTACATTTTAAATATAAAGGCACTTATTGGTAAAGTATAAGAATGCTGCTGCTGCTGCTGCTAAGTCACTTCAGTCGTGTCCAACTCTGCGTGACCCATAGACGGCAGCCCACCAGGCTCCTCCATCCCTGGGATTCTCCAGGCAAGAACACTGGAGTGGGTTGCCATTTCCTTCTCCAGTGCATGCATGCATGCTAAGTCGCTTCAGTTGTGTCCGACTCTTTGTGACCCTATAAACAGCAGCCCACCAGGCTCCTCTATCCACAGGATTCTCTAGGCAAAAATACTGGAGTAGCTTGCCATTTCCTTCTCCAAGTATAAGAATAGGAAAATATATTATACATTATGCAAATAGCAAGCATATAAAAGTAGGATGGCAACATTAATATCAGACAAAATGGACTTGAAGACAAGGATTGCTTCCAGAGAGATAAAGATGGGCATGTTATAGTAAGAAAAGTAACAATTCATCAAGAAGTCACAACAATTATAAATGTTTATGTACCGAAGAACAGAGTTTGAAATTACATGAAACAAAAACCGACAGAATAGAACCAAAGAAAAGGAAATTAGTTTGAATGTAGAAGACCTGAGCAATCTTATTTTCCTAGAACTAACATTTATAGAAAACTAGACACAACAATTTCCAAATATATGTTTTTTTATGAGCAAAGTAACATTTATCAAGATGCATTATTTCCTGGTCCACAAACTAAGACTCAAACATTTCAAAATTCTTGAAATCTTATTAAATATATTCTTTAACAACAATGCAATAAATCTGGGGATTGATAAAAATAAGATATCTAGAAAATCCCCAACTATTTAGAGATTAACATCACTTATAAATAACCTATGATCAAATAAAACTCACAAGAGAAATTAGAAAATATTTCAAGTTGAACAACAATGAAAATATGACATGGCTAAAGTGGACTGCAGTGCAGCTTAGAGGGATAATATAATGTAAACATTTTTGTTAAAGAATAAAAGAATTTAAAATTAACTATCTAAATTTCCACCTTAAGAAAAGGGGGGAAAAATATAGCAAACTATACCCAAAGTGAGTAGAAGGAGAGAACTGATGAAGACTGGAAATCAATATAATAGAAACTGAATAAACAATAGATAAAAACTATGAAAACAAAAACTGGTTTGTTATAAATAGTAACAAAATTGATGAACTCCTAGGAAGAGTAATCAAGGAAAACAGAGAGAAAATGTGAATTAGTAATATCAGGAATATAAAATTGGCTGTTGCTATAGATTCTACAAACATCTAAAAAATATAAAATTTTATCAACAATTTTTTACTAATAATTTAAATAGTTTTATAGATTCTACATACATGGTGCATGAATTGAGATAGTTTACTGCTCCCTTTCCAATACATATACCTTTTATCATTTTATTCCCTTGTTGAACTGGCTAGTATCTCTATCCCATGTTAAAGTAGTGAGTGTAGACAATCTTGCTTTGTCAAGAGGGAGACATTTACTATTTCACAATGAAGTGTGATGGAGCTATAGGTTTTTATTCTAATTGCACTGGGAAATCATTGCAGGCTTTTACTTGCATGAGTGATATTATCTAATTTATATTTTTAAAAACCACTTGGGCTAAAGTGTGGAAAATGGGCTCTAGGAAGAGTGGAGTGGAAGCAGTGAGGCAATCAGGAGGTGGCTACACTCGCCCAGGAGAGAGGTGGTGGTTCTCTGAACAGAGAAAAGGCAGTGGAGGTTGAGAGAAGTGGCTGTGTTGGGGCATATATTTTGGGGGATGTCTATTTGTAGAGCTGACAGGACTTGTTGATTTATTGAATTTGGGTAAAGAAAAAACCCAGATTTACGTTGTATACAACCATGTTTATTTCAGAATTTTCCCCTGTGAATTTTAGATATTGATTTATATTGATAATATATAATTTTGTATTGATAATTCATTTTCCTCTTTAGAATGGACCATTGAATGTGGATACAGTATTCTTAAAAATCTGGCCATATGTTATTTAGGACTTAATTTTTTTATTTTTATTATTTTTATTATTATTTTTTTCTGATTAACTTTTTTTTTTAAATTTTTTAATTTTTTTAGTTTTTTATTTTTTAAATTTTAAAATCTTTAATTCTTACATGCGTTCCCAAACACTTAATTTTTTTTAAGGTAGAAAATTAGAGAAAGAACAGTGACCAATATTTATACCAGATTTATAATCAACTTAAAATATTAGTGTTCTGAACTAAATTTCTCTATTTTTCTTTTTAGGCTTATCCAAGACTGGTTTTCAGAAAGGATGCAAGTGGCCAAAGTGGATTTCTCTACAGTGTTACCACGCTTCATTTCTCTATATATCTTTTCCTTTCTGAATCCGAAAGATTTGTGTGCAGCTGCACAAGTCAGCTGGCCCTGGAAATTTTTAACTGAACAGGTTTACCATTTGTCACTTCCTAGTAATAGGACTCAGATGTAACTGTCATCTGTAATGAGGCAATGAGGGTAGCTCCTTTCCCTGAAAATAATAATTGAGGGTGTCTGAACCATAATTAATTTATTCTTAAGAGGAAAAAAATAGGGAATTTTTAATGGGGAATTATATTTAATGGGGGAATTAAATACAGTAATTTATTTTATAAGTCAGGGGATATACACTATTCTAATAATTCACATAATTCTGATAATCTTTAAATAGTAAATTTAATTATTTAGAAAGTAATTTATCTTGGTTAAGAAGTCCAATATTTTGTGAAAATTTATTTAAGATTTGGTTTTAAATGATATTGTTTTAGTCATGATAACCCACCTTAAAAATCACTCTACAACCACAACTTTAACTGCTCTCTCTTTGGCTAACCTCTGTTGAAGAATATAAAACTAGATCTTCTACATCTGCTGCCATTAATTCTGCCTCTGGGATGTTTATCTCTTTACTTTTAAAAGACTTAATGGAATGTAATAGTCAGCATACTTTAAATACAAATCAATAATTTACTCCTCTAACTTGTACAAACTTTCCAGGATGGACTTATGTTGATATTCGGATCTCACAGAATACCTGGCTCTCCATGGAGGGGCCACATGAAAAGCCAACTGTGAGCCCTGGATTTATAGCATTTGTGAATCCAGGTTTAGTGTTCTCATGGTATAGTGTTTCCTCTATTTTTGCTTTCAACCTTTCTCTGTCCTTACATTTAAGGAACATTCTTATAAGCAAAATATGGTAGTGGTTTTCTTTTACCACTTGACAATCTTTGACTTTTACCTGGAATCATTTAGTCTGTTCATGTTTATGTAAATACTGATACATTTGGGCTTAAGTCCACCATTTTACTATTTTTATTTACTATTTACTATTTTGTTTTTCTGTCTTCCTTTACGATTAACTTAAATATTTCTTAGATTAATTGTAAATTCTTTAGCAGTTCTTTCATGGCTACCATAGAGATTACAGCTCTTATCCTAGGGTTATTTTACTACCTCTGAGATAATGTAAGCATAGAACTCTTTAACTCCATTTGCTTCCCTACTCAGTTTCTATGCTTTTGTTCTCAAACATTTTAATTTTACACATAAACACATATAAAATATACAAATATAGATTAAGATATATAGTATATGTAAATATATACTAATATATAAAATATATTTTATAATATCTCTTGTTTATAAAATATATGCATACCTCATGAATATTTAAAACAACTGTTTAATTTAATAGTCAATATTATTTACAAGTAAACTTTTCTGTTATACTTCGTACCTTTCGGCACCTCTGATTTCCCTATGGGGTTCAATTTTTCCTGAATTCTCTGTAATATTTCTTTTAGTACAGCTTGCTACTGACATTCTCTCAGTTTTTGTCTGAAAATGTCTTTATTTCACCTTCAAATTTGAAGGATATTTTCACTGGGAATTTGAACTCTAGGTTAGCAATTAATTATTTATTAGAACTTTGAAAATTTTCCATTGTTCTCTGGCTTTCATAATTATCTTGAAAAGTAGGGGGTTTTATTGTTGGTCCTTGAAAGGTAGTTTCTATTTTCTCTAGCTTCTTTTAGGATCTTTTTCTGTGTCTTTGGTTTTCTGCAAGTAAGATCCCCTGGGGGAGGAAAGGACAACCCATTCCAGTATTCTTGCCTGGGAAATCCTATGGATAGAGGAGGCTGATGGGCCACAGTCCATGGGGTTGCAAAGAGTCAGACACAACTTAGTGACTGAGCAACATGCACAGAGAGGTGTGTGTGTGTGTGTGTGTATGTGTGTATTTATCCTATTTTGTATTTGGCACTGATTTATAAATTGGAGATTTTATGTCTTTTACCAACTTTGCAAACTCTCAGATTCTGTCTCTTCATATATTGCTTTTGCTCCACTTTTTCTTTTTTTCTTCTGGGTTTCAATTTATTACATTGATTCACCATGTCCCATAAGGTTCATATTCTTTTATGTGTCTTTTCCATTGTTCTGGCTTTCAGTGTTTCAGTCTGGATTTTTCTTCTGGCCTAGCTTTCAGTGTACTAATTATCTTTTCCAGTTCAGTTCAGTCGTCTCCGACTCTTTGCGACCCCCTGAACCGCAGCACACCAGGCCTCCCTGTCCATCGCCAACTCCTGAAGTTCACCCAAACCCATGTCCATCAAGTCAGTGATGCCATCCACCCATCTCATCCTCTGTCCTCCCCTTCTCCTCTTGCCCTCAATCTTTCCCAGCATCAGGGTCTTTTCAAATGAGTCAGCTCTTCGCATCAGGTGGCCAAAGTATTGGAGTTTCAGCTTCAACATCAGTCCTTCCAATGAACACCCAGGACTGATCTCCTTTAGGATGGACTAGTTGTATCTCCTTGCAGTCCAAGGGACTCTCAAGAGTCTTCTCTCCAACATCACAGTTCAAAATTATCTTTTTAGCTGGATTCTAATTTGCTTTTAAACTTGTCCCTTGAATTCTAAATTTGTTATTATATTTTTCAGTTTTAGAGTGTTGGTCTGATTACTTTGCCAAAATTTTCCATCCAGCCATTTAATTTCTTAAGTGTATTAACTACGTTTGTTTTTTTTTTTAAGTTCGTGCCTGATGATTACAACTTTTGGATCTCCTGAGGGTCTCTATTTACTATAAAACAAAAGAAGAAACAGACAATTCTTGTCTTTTTTGTGTGCTTGCTATTTTTGGTTGAGTACCAAATATTTCACATAAAAAATTGATGCAATAATTTGAGTCTCCAGATGATCTTATCTTCCTCCAGAGAGAACTTGCTTCTGGCATTTGGTTAGGCTAGGAATAGCTTATTTAAATCCAATCAGAGAATGAGATATTTCAAAGCTAGTTTCAACCTAATTCTTTGTCATCCTTACTGAAAAGGATCTCAGCTAAAAGCCAGGTGTCATTACCAAGGCTATTCTCCTTTGTGGACTCTGAATGTTTCTTCTCTTCCTTGCAAGAATCCTTACATCTTAAGATGTTAAGAAGTTCTTAATTTCTTCTAAATCTTTCAGTCACAACTTCCTGCTCTGCTTCTCAGCCTTAGTTTTGCTTTGGAACTGTCAAATGTTTTGAAGTAAAAAGTGAGATTGAATCAGGATATTACTTTTCTGGGTTTTCTTCCTCTAAGGTCTTGGTTATACAAGTCCTTATTGAATTGGTAGCTTAAGTAATTGTTTTATAGTATTTTGTCTAGATATTTGATTAGATAAAACCACATGAAATTTGCTGTTTTCATATCTCAAAACTGGTTGCATATTGGCAGTATTATATGGGTCAGTCAAAGTTGTTCCCAGTGCAAAGGTTGATGTTAAACAAATAACCATACCGTCGCTAGAAGCAGAATTCTCAGAATCTGGTGCATATGCTATGGGAGCATTGAATAAGTGTACAAAGATGACTAATACATATATTCATATAAAATATAATGTTCATCAAATATTTTTCCTATGGAGTAAGGTATGTATCTTATTTCTCAGAATCAAGTTTAGATGGCAATTCAACTGCACTAAAAATCTCAATGTAATAAGAAAAAATTATCTATGTGCCTAAAAAGATTAATTCTAGGAAACGGCCCTCGCAACTCATCTTTCTCATTTCTTTTTCTGAAGGATTGCTTATGGATGCCCAAATGCATTAAATTTGGATGGTTTCTGCCCTATACGCCAACAGATAATGAGTACGGTGCTTGGAAACACCATTACATTGCTTGTGTGTCCAACTTAGATTGGCTAACCCCTAGAGAAGCTGCTGCTGTTTATGGGACTCTGAATGAACCCAAAACAGAAAATGAAGAGCTACAGGAGAGGCAAAGAGAAAGGTGTCTAAGGAAAATAATTTGGGAGAAAATTGCACTACATAAGAGTGAGTGGCATTTTACAACTTTATGTCTTAGCCAAGTATTGTAGAAACCAATGGATTTACATACAAATTCCCACAGAAGAGGATAGCACCGTCTTCATGAAATAGCCTATAAGAGGCATTCTTTAAAGCATGTCAGGGAAAGCTCTCTATTCTTTAATATTAGCTAAGAAAAGCAAAAAGATTTCCAATGAAATATGTAAGGTTAAATGCCAGTGCCTCCATGAGACTAAAGGTAAGGCGAGAGAAGCACAAGCACAGGCAAAAGAAAATAAATGCATTCAGGACAATTCAGAAGAATTAGTCTTGGTGACAACATAGGAAAAATGAAAATGGAAATGGAAGCAAGAATGACTTATTTTTTTTAAGGTGAAAAGGGAGAAGGGATGAGACATGCTCTCAGCTAAGCCCTCTGATCTGCGCAGTATGTAATTAGCAAACCTGATCTGAGTTCTCCCATCTTGCTTTTTCACTGACTCACCCTCTGTGAGACTGTAACAAATGCGAAATTTACTTGAAGCCAAGAAGAAAGGCAAAAATGATGTGAAGCCTACAAATTGATGAACTGGTTTCTACAAGAAAAGAGTTGCTTATTCTCTGAGCTTTGTTTCTTGACCTGAAGTGACTGGTAACTTGCAGCTACAGAGCGAAGAGGATAAGAGAACCAAAGAGAGTCTGTAAAATGGCTGTAATTACTGCCATCTGGAATACTGCCCTGGTACAGCTTTAATTTTGATGGCTTTATCTGTGTAGACTTGGCTGGGAGAAGCCTGAAGTAAACAGCCAAGCCTGCTGCTGTTTGTTTTTCAGAGGAGTTGTTCAAAGTTCGACCCCCTTGGGTGAGTGGAACACACTGCTCTAGATTGTTCAAATCCAAATGCCAACCACGTCTCTCCCAGACTGCGAGGGATCGAGTGGGATTACACGAAACTTTGGAGAAACAGCTTGTTTTGTCATCTTTAGAATCTTTGCCCAAGCGGTAAGCAAACCTTCATCTGCTGAAGGTTCAGCACCTTCCCATGATACCAAGAATTCATTCTAGAATAATTTAGCTAACATGCAGTGGTCTTGTATAATTAAATCACTCTTATCCTATAAAATAGCAATAGAAGTAGTTTCTTAATCTTCAACAACAGTGGTCTTGAGCATGCTTTCTGAAGTAAATATTTAACATTCAAAATTTACATTTCAAATATTCTTAACTCTGCAAAGAAGCTATATTGTGGATGTAGCAGTTTTTCTGTGTGAAGTTATTGAGCAAAAATAACATTTTTCCAGAATTATTTTTTTTAATGGAGTAAGTATATCTGAATGGTGGTGAGGATGAGGCAGCTGTAGAAATAATGGGCATTATTTGAAAAAACCATGAGGCCCAAGTGATTAGGGAAATTTAAAATATCTTCGCTGCTTCCTTTTCAAATGTTGTTTTGAACCCTTTAGTATGTCAGTACATTGGTTTTAAGTGCCCTACAAAAGTAAGTTCCAAGAACACATTCTAGCATCCCATGAAGACAGGAGGAGACACCCAGTGGGCAGCTCTGGTCCCACTCACCCAGGAGTCCCCTTTGCTGACATCCCTGAAAACCACAGGGAGAGACCAAGGGCCTGAAGCCGCTTGCCATGTACAGAGAACTGATGCCCAGAGGACACAATGGTGTTCACTTATCAAACTAGAGAAAATAAAAACTTCACTTTTCCCCCCTCTTTTCCTTACAGAAGCAACATTTCTGGATGCCATTCCTACCCTTTATTATCAAAGAAAAATTGGCGTGGAGTTTATAAAAATGACAGCAGTTCTTCAAATGCTCTTCAGCCACACTTCATATTAATATCATCTCGGATTCCTGCATATGAGGTACAGTGGGTTAGGAGGCCAGCCCTTCTCTGAATTGGGTTTTTTAATCTCCCCTAGAGTAGACGTATGGCAATCTTTTGGTCACCATGTGTATGAAAATGATTCTTCTAAAAGGAAAGCTGTCTGATCTAAGTGGAAATGTACAGACCCAAATAGTTTTAAAAATCAGAAGCAATAAAAATAACCATAAATCAAAATTTTTTTTAAGTATTAAAGGCCCAACTGCCTTGCTTTCAGGGGTCCAATAAATTTTTGTTGAATTCAATTTTTTGCCCCTAATCCACAAAAGAGCAAAGTGATACAAATTATTTTTAAATTTCTTTGGAATGACCAAGGAATTTAATAATATCTTGTAACTAGCATTTCTAAAAAGAAAACTGTCAGAAATCTATTTTGTGATCTACTTAATGAAGGTGACTTTAAATGAAAATATGCTCTTTCTATAATGAAGTTATACATTTTAAATTTTAATGTGAATAAGAAAAAAGCACAAAGAAGACATAGGAAGTATGTATACTGAGTATGCATGTATATGTACATATGCATGCATTGATACACACATAGGCATATATGGGAAGGATGGCATTAGTAGACTGTATTTGTTGGCTTACTTAGAAAGTTCTTGCAAAAAATTCTTATTTGTAAGAAAATGGTTGCTTTCAAGGTATGAAATCACTTCACTGTTGAACATCTAGGAATTGACTTTGATCATTTACAATGGGCTAGCTTAATGGATCCATATGAAAGCAAGATCAGAGTTTGATCTCCGCGTGGGCCATAGATAGTTTCTCTAACGTTTAAAAATACCTCATGCTGGGCACAGAGGATAACTGATGACAGAGTAAGAGTGAATAAAGTGGAATTGAATAAATCCATGATCCTGTTTGTCTTCTTTATGTAAGACTATGCCAGACTCACTCATTTGACTGTGAATGTAATGGAGGTTTAGGTAAAAACCATGAAACCATATGGTAGTTCTCTACTGAGTTGAACTGTGATCTCCAGAAAGTGGCATGAGGTTTTGGGAAAAATCAATGCCTTCAATGACTTTCCAACCTGACTGCTGCTAAGGAATTAACTTTTTCAAAGTGAAAAGTTTATTTGGTTGGTTGTTGAATTCAAATAACAGTGGTTTTAGCATTTATTTAATACAAATAAATATTTAGTATTGATTACTATTTATAAATATTTTGTATTTAGTATTAATACTAAATAAATATTGATCATTCAAAAATTTATAATTAAGAGAAAAACAAAATCTATTTAAGAAGTCCATTTACAAAATTACATAATTTTATTACTTTAGTGTATGTGTCACTGTGCATGGGTGTGTATAAAGATAAAAAACTGGAAGAAAATAATTAATTAGTGTTTCTTTGAGTGTTGGAGTTACAAATGCACTCAAATGTCCCCTGTTAGAAAAGAAACAAAATAATTTTAAAAAGAAACTGCTGCTGCTGCTGCTTAGTCGCTTCAGTCATGTCCGACTCTGTGCGACCCCATAGACGGCAGCCCACCAGGCTCCCCAATCCCTGGGATTCTCCAGGCAAGAACATTGGAGTGGGTTGCCATTTCCTTCTCCAATGCATGAAAGTGAAAAGTGAAAGTGAAGTGCCGACTCTTAGCGACCCCATGGACTGCAGCCTACCAGGCTCCTCTGTCCATGGGATTTTCCAAGCAAGAGTACTGGAGTGCGGTGCCATTGCCTTCTCCCAAAAAGAAACTAGTGATGGGGAAAACTTATCATCTTCCTCCTATAATTTCTGAAGAAAAACAATAGTCTTCAAAAATCACAGATTACATAGTCACTGTTTTTAACTTATTAAGAAGAATTCTAAAGTAACAGGCTTTCCTGGTGGCTCAGATGGTAAAGAATCTGCCTATAATGCAGGAAACCTGGGTTCAATCCCTAGGTCGGGAAGATCCCCTGGAGAAGGAAATGGCAACCCACTCCAGTATTCTTACCTAGAGAATTCCACAGACAGAGAAGGCTTGTGGGCTACAGTCCATGGAATCGCAAAGTCGGACATGACTGAGTGAGTAACACATTCTAAAGTAATGGGCTTTGGTTCCTACTGGTCTGGTTTTGTTTTCTAGATGGTGGCGAACAGTGTTAGAGCAGGTATCATTTCTGTGGTGTATGAACACAGTGGCCTAACCTTGGAGACCCTACTTTATCTCATAGAAAAAGCTCTGGATGGGCAGATGGCACAGAGTGTGGGAATATTCAGTGACGGAGATAGCAGAGAAATCAACTTACTTCAAGGTAAGACTGGAGATTGGGAAGAAAAATTTGCACTGAGGTAGTGTTTGTCCACAATTTAAGGAAGTTGATATCCCAGCTTAAAAAATCAGGCAGGAGGAGTTCTTCTTACTCCTTTCTTTACTGGGGCTTGGGAAGGCAGTCTCCAGGACTCCGTTAGAAATCACTGCAGACTAGCTGAATCATCACATTCAATTCCCAGGAGGTGAAAGGTACAGTGAAGTTTCCCATGCCTGGGAGCCTTCTTACTTCTGCTCTCGAGGACTTATTTATTGATTGGCAATCATGGGAAACATTTCCACTTTGGAACTTGGTTGCAAATTCCCAGGACTTGACTGGCCATTGACCAACCAGGCTGTGAGCCTGGTAACTCACACTGCTGCCCCACGGAAGCAGAGACACAATGTCCTTAACCTAAGCATTCAGTGTCTAATAAATCCAGGACAGGAGGAGAGTGTTGTCATGTTGGAGTCCAGTGGTACCTTCTGTGGTCCTAACATGGTTCCATCATTGAAGGAGAGATGCCCTGCAGATCTTGGCCTTACAAGCAGATGTTGGCTTTTTGAACCTCTGTATTTTCACAACACAAACTGCTAAGAGCTTGTTAATGTGACATTTTGATTTCCTCCCCCTCAGGCTATAAAATTGGTATTAAAAATTTATTGAGGCCTGAAGTGAGAGACTTCTGGGAAAAATTAGGAAGCTATGTGGCCCCCGAAGAGGAAGGGGGTCACGTGGACCTCTTTGTACCACTTGGAGCATCAGGTCAGTTTTGAGAGTTAGTGGTCATACCTACTTTGTAATGATATTTCATGGATTTATAAAATGTCCTCAATTCAAATAACTAAGTTACATTTATTTTTTATTTTTTCTCCTTATACTTCAAATACTCAGATATTTAGGGGGAAAGGACATCAAGTTAGTGGTCAGAGTAAGCTGTCCCTAAAGAAACAGTCATTAGTGGTAAAAGCTAACCAGAAAAATTATTTGTTTCTTCTGGAAAACACAGTAAAATCAGCCTCCACAGTACAGGTGAAAATCCCAGACCAGCATTGGGACCATCATCAGCCTGTATGAGGAAACTTTCCCTGTTGGGTTCAGAATCTGGAAGGAGTGAGCATGAACTTGGTGACCAGGGACCTGGACTTGAATTCCGCTCATGTGACTTGAGCTGTGTGGTCTTAGGCAAGTTTGTGGACCTCTGTTTCCTCATATGAAAGTTAGGATAATAGTACCTTACCTTATCAGACTTGTGAATATAAAAATGCATATAAAATACTTAAATGTTGGACTATTGAAAAATGATGAAGTGCCTTGTAAAGATGAGTGTGGTAACTTACATTTTAAGTGCTTGTCTAATATCAGCCATATTTAACATAAAAGCTCTGCTTTTATGAATTCATGGGCTATGCTTTTTTGTTTCTTTCTTTGTTGTTGTTTTTTAGCCAAGCAGAACATGGGAAAGGAAGTGTGGAATTAAAGTTTCTCAAACTGTTTCTTGCTACCCATTCCTTAGGGAACTTAAATTTAGTTCTTAATCCTTGGATTTCACTGGACTATTCAATACATACAAAGCATGACTCTGGCAGGATTTCTCTAGGCAAAGGAAGTATAGGAAGGAGTTTAAAAGAAAATGAAGTACAAATTATTGTAAAAAAAATAGTTTTCACAATTACAAGTATATAATCTCAATTATGTAGAAAATAGGGACAGACAACTCTAGGAGCAAATATAGCACACTATTAACACTGTCTAGATCTGTTATTTCAAATTTTCTTTTAAAATCAATTTGAAAAGGCTATACAAAGAATGTGGAAGGTGTGACCCCAATGTTTAAAATCTGTGTATGTGACAGGGAGGGTGGTAGTGGGGTGTGTGTATAAGAAGGGTTTGGAAGCATATATACCATCGAGCTGACTATAGTTGGATAATATTAGTGAGTTTTCCTTTCTTTTATAGTTTCCTTTTTCTTTGATCTTTTTTTTGGTCTCTATTTTCTGTAGTGAATTAGTATTACTTTTAAAATGAGAGCAAAACAAATTTTTTAATGGGAGTAGGGGGAAAAAAGGATGTTAAAAAGTAATGTATTGAAAGGCAAAGAGAATATGGGCAAAAGGGGGAAAGAACAGTAGATTTAGTGACACAAAAATGGTCTCAAGTGAAACTTAATGGTACGCAAACAGTAGATTTCCCATTACCATTCTGGGTCCCCAGGTCATCCCTGAACTTCCCATCAAATATAATTTCTCCTGGGTGAACCATCAAGACCCTGGTTCAGTCAGAAGGCCCTGGCTTCTCAGTCAAAAATCTTCCACCACCTCAGGAATCACTCTGGAGCCTGTCAGCCCTGTAGCTGTACCACCTCTGAAATCCTGATCTTAAGCATTTTTCTCTGAGTACCACTTCCAAATTGTGTCCTCAAATATTCCCACTCTATTGGTTCTTTGCCTGAGGATCTCCAATCCACATACTCCCACTTACTCACTCTCCATCACCATGCCTTTGACCTTGGTTCCTTCCTCATTAAACCTAGATTTACTGGTTTGTCATTATCATCTCTCTTGCAAAGAACCTGAACTTCTTTTTTGCCGGCCAAACCCCAGTTTATTTGGCTAAATCCCAGTGCCAGTTGGAGAAGGAAATGGCAACCCACTCCAGTGTTCTTGCCTGGAGAATCCCAGGGACCAGGGAGCCTGGTGGGCTGCCATCTATGGGGTTGCACACAGTCGGACACGACTGAAGCGACTTAGCAGCAGCAGCAATGCCAGTTAGAACACAACCTCTGTGTAATCTATGCCTGCCAGTGCTGAAGCAGCTGAAGACTGTTGGAAAGAGTAATACAACTGTTCTTACTGATCTAACTTTAATGCCATAAATACCAAATGGGATTGGAGCTCTGATAAGCAATCCTACCACATTTCCTTGGTAAATTCATTTTCCCACTCTTTAATGACTGTCACCCCTTCTCCTCTTTAGTCAATCTTTCAATAACACTCTCACTTGTTGATTTCACCATTTACTTCCCTAAGGAAACCCCTTAATATACCTCTCACCACAAAAACCACCATCTATCCAACCTCTTACATTCATCCTGTCTTCCCTTCTGTTATGGTGAAAGAAGCACCCCTGCTTGAATCAACCATCAGCTACACCACTTGGACACTGGATTGCACCGCCTTTCACCTTCTCAAGACATCACTCCTATGCTCAAATCCACCCCCAGAGCCTCAATCTTCTCTTTCTATTGGATTAATCCTATCAGATCAAGAACACCTGTAGTAGCTCCTCCACTCCCCCTCCCCCCTGCGAGACCATAAACTTTCTCTCACGTGAGTTGACTATACCAATGGTTCTCAAATTTTTGATGTGTATTTGACTCACCTAGACGACTTGTTGCAATCCACATTGCTGGATCCCACGCTAGTGTTTCAGATTCAGGTCTGGCATGGGAGCTGAGAATTTGGTGGTGCTGATGCTGCTGATCCCAGAGCCACACTTGGAGAACTACTGATATAGCTCAGAGGTCCCCAACCTTTTCGGCAGCAGGGACCGATTTTGTGGAAAACAGTTTTTCCATGCACCAGAAGTGGGGGTTTTGGGATGATTCAAGCATATTACATTTATTGTGCACTTTGCTTCAAATCTGATGCTTTCACTGATCTGACAGAAGGTACCAGTCCATCTTCCTCACCTCTCGCTTGCCCACCTCCCAAGCTCCTCCACATGGTCTCAGTCTACCAAAGCCACTTTTGGAAGGCTATAAACGACTCCCATGTGCCCAAATCCAGCAGTCCCTTCCCTATCTGCACCTTGCCCTGACCTCTCAGGGGCGTTTGAAGTGGATGAATACTCTTCCTCAAAACTCTCCTTCTTCCCTTGGTTTCCTAAGACCATCCACTCCTTGTTTTCCTCCTACCTCAGCAATCTGTTCCCCTCAGTCTCTTTTGCTGGCTCCTTCTCTTTGGCGAGGCCCTTAAATGTGTCCCAGGCTTGATCCCAGACTCACTTATTTTCCATGACTACACTCTTCCCTTAGGGAGTCTCATTTATTCCTATGACTCTACGTTCAACCTGGATACTGAAGACTCCCAAATTTATGTCTTCATCTCTGAAATCTCTCAGCTGTAAACTCATCGAGCTTTTACTTGACATCTTCATGTGGGTGTTTAGTTTGCATGGCTAATAGGTGTCTCAAAGTTCACACATCTGAAACAGATTCTTGATTGCCTTGTATTACAAACCCACCCCTTTCCCAGAATTTCTCACATAAGATCGCATTATTCACCAGTTACTGATAAGCCAGAAACCTAAAACTCTTCTTTTTTTGGTGTTACTTACAAATTATAAGCACTTTTATTAAGGTATAGTTGACATGAAGTATTTAAAGTGTGTAATTTGATAAATTTTGACATGTCTATACACCATGTGAAACCATAAAAGTCAAGATGATGAACACATTCATCATCCCCCAAAGTTTCTTCCTGCCACCTTGCAATTTCTCAGTTTGCTTCTCCACTCCAACCAGAGGCAACTACTGATCTCACAATATATTAGTTTGTATTTTATAGAATTTTCTGTAAATGGAAGCATACAGTGCATTTTTTTTGGTCAGGCTTCCGTCACTCCAGATATTTTAGATTTATCCATTCATCATGCTGGTATCAATGGTTCATTCCTTTTTACTACTGGGAATGATTATATTGTATAGTTTTACTACAGTTTGTTTATCCATTCACCTGCTGATAGATATTTGAGATCTTTCCAGTTTAAGACTTTTACAAGCAAAGCTGCTGTGAACATATGCTTTCATTTCTCTTGGGTAAATAAATACCTAGGAGTGGAATCACTGGTTTATATGATAGGTGTACGTTTAACTTAAAAAAAAAAAAAAAACCCCAGTCAAACTTTTTCCAAAGTGGTTATGCCATTTTAGATTTCCACCCAGCTACCCAACACTCCAACACTTGGTAAGGTCAGCTTTCTTAATTTGAGCCATTGAAGTGTGTCCTGATATCTCTTCATAGTTTTAATTTGCATTTTCTCTAATGATCAGTGATGCTAAGCTTCTTTCCATGTGTTTATTTGCCATTTGTCCTCCTTGGTGAAGTGTCCATTCAAATATTTTGCTCATTTTAAAATTTAGGGTTTTTGGCTTTTTACTGAGATATCTTTGTATATTCTGGGAAAGTTGTTGCAAATATTTTCTCCCACTCTATGACTTATCTTTTCCTTCTCTGAATGGTTTCTTTTGAAGACAAGAAATTCTTAATTTGGATAAAGTCTAATTTATCAGTCTTTATGTTTTATAGATTATGCTCTTGATGTCATATCTAAAAACTCTACCTAACCAAAGATCACTTCTATGATTTCTCCGAAATTATTTATAGTTTTAAGTTTGACATTTGAGTTTGTGATTCATTTAATTTATGTTTTAAAAAAAATAGAATGCCAGGCATGAATTGAAGTTCTTTTTTAAAAAACACGTGGCTATCAAAATATTTCAGTACCATTTCTTGTAAAGACCATCCTTTTCCCAGCGGATTTTATTTGCATCTTAGTTGAAATCAGTTGACTATGAATGTATAGGTACTCTTATGACCTTGCTGTAATTTCATTGATCTGTCACTGGAAACATTAGACACAAATAAGTGACAGACATCCCAATCTTCCAGCCACAACCATCTTGCTGCAAGCACCTGAAACAACTTGGAATAATCCTTTACTCCTGGACCACAAAGAATTAAAATACCTTACTTATAGTTTCATTTGAAGTAGTTTGATCTATATGCTGTGTCACAGAAGAAGGGGTAAAATTAACGCTAAAATTTGACCATTGTATTCCACTGTGTGTTTAACAGTTTTAAAACTATCCTCTTGCAGGACACTTCGAGTCAGACTATTTTAGAAAATCTGTGTAGACTTTTCTGTCTTTGGCCTAATTCCAAATTTGAAAATAAGCACCAGGTCAAACTGTATCCCTCTTTCTCCACCCTGTTGTCAGTCTTCCTGAATGAAGTGTCTGGACTTCAGCATTGAGGGATGAACTGTAAAGCGTTGATGGACTATTCCATGAGGGATTTGAATTGAAGACAGACCTACAAGTGACCTTTCTTGGCCAGCTCATTAGTGCTTCTAAGTAGTATTTAACTGTTATGGCAAAACCTGTGAGTGAACTAATGAAAGTATTTTTGATTGTGCAGAGGCAGGAATAGAAGTTCTTTCTCAGCTGTCTCAACTGACTGGCACGTTATTTACTGCTCCCACTGGGATTGCCACTGGCTCTTACCAACATCGTAAGTGTGTATGCATGCTGACTACTGTGTCCAATGATACCCACCAACTCCAGGATCACCAAGGACAAAACACAGCTAATAATACTGGTTCTGGCAATGTCAATTACTGCCTTTCATTCCTGCTCTGAAGGAGTGCTGTCACTTCCCAAACTAGTTCATCTCTCATCACTCAGTCATTTGCTTAGAAGGGAATTATTATTACAAATATCTGCTTCAAACCATCATTTGCAAAAATACCAGCTTTAACAGTTAAACAAAGATGTAGCTGATCTAGAGAAATGATAAGTACAGAGCACAATTTTCTTTGTAAAACATTATCAATGTGCTTTCATTTGGGAAAATGAATTGGAGCTATAAGTAGCTAGTGAAGGGGCTGGCTCAAGTTTCATTGCAGTAGCATTAAGGGAGAGGAAGAACAAAGAGATATTACACTTGAAAGCAAAATTTCATTTAGATACTAAAGCTGCAACTATTGGATCAAAATGTAACATTGTCTGACCAACAAAAGTGAAACTGCTTTGCTATAATAATGTTAATCATTTTCCCCTTTAAAACTCTCACTTCCTATCAAACAGGAATGGGAGTGATGTAAAACTATATAAAGCTTACTTCTCTAGTCCTGAATGCTAAGTGCCTTTCAAGACAGGAAAGCTGGCATCATTGGGAAACTTGTAAGGGAGAAGATTCATGATGATACAACAAAAAGCACACTGACCTAATACAGTTTTGTAGCAGAACTTGCTTGTTAATTTTAGTTTACATAGCAGCAGCATCCAATGAGAGCATATTTGGCCCCATTCAGGGAGGAACTCAGCCTTGCAGAGTTAGCAAGGTGTAGACATTGCAGTTATAAAATGGGTTTTCATCTTTTTCTCCTCTGTCTCTTCTTCCTCCTTTTCCCACTCTTCTTCTTCTCATTCTAGAATATGTTACAAATAGTTTCACGTTTGTCAGCAAAAAATGTGGAAAGAAGAATGAAACTATCCATTTAGGACAGAAAATCGAATTTCCCTTGGCCCTGTGTCACTTAGTCACAGATTTTCAAGGAAAGAAACTTTCTTAAGCACCCATTTCAGTACATGTAGAGATAATCTGTAGAGAGAGAAAGAGCAGCTGGACATGGTGTAAATAAGATGCCAGGTTGGCTCCAATGGAGATAACTTTTGGATGACATGACGGGGAAACCAGGTAAAATGCGGTTTTCCTGTATTTTTACTTTTTAGGATGTGACCATAAAATAGTATATTCTTATTTGGAAGTCTGTTCTGCTTTTGATGCAAAAATCCAGCAGCTATTTAATTTTACTTCAAATACAGTGTAACATGTCAATCTTATCAAAGAGTAGATAGACATTTGAAATTATTCATTTTGTCCTTTTTGAGTTTCTAATTTTACCTTTGAAAGCAGACTATGGGTGTTTATCTTAGTCTTCTAATGAGAAAGGGTAATAAGCCTGATATAAATACAATTAAGGGTATTTTTTTTTCTATACTGTAAACAAGAAGAACTCTTTCATTTGAGCTTAAGTCTGTGATACTAAATGGAGAAAATAATGTCAGTTCTTAGTGACTGGCTGGGACGACAGTGGGAAACGTCACCCCCTTCCATCTACTTCAGCGAATCAAAGCTGCAGACATGGTCCAGCTTCACCGACTTCCTGGAGGACACCTTGAAATCAGTAAGGAAACAATTAAGTCCTCTCTTCAAGGAGTTGCAGAAGAACGTCAGTGGCAGGATGATAGGTAAGAACTGTTGCTACTTCTGTCTGTGGTTAATTATGAAGCTCGTCACATATCCAGAGTGAATACAAATGTAGGAATGCAGAAGTAAAGAACTGGCTGTTTATTGTCTTTGTCTTTCATAGCTTCTTTCAGATATCATGAATATCCACGAAGAACAAATATATTCATCTTTAAAATGCTGAAGCAAGTTCCTGGTTTCTAATTTTACCATCTTATTAATTCTGTCAGTCCATTGTTTACCTTGGCAAATTCACTTTGCTAAGCCAGAGAGCTCTGTTCTTTTCCCTCTAAATTTGCCCTCAAAGTTAAGCACCAACATCCCAGTTAAGCATCTCTTAGACCACAGCACCCATTACTTAAATTGTTCTATAATTAAATTCTATGTATTTTCTAAAGTATTTAATTTGGTGATGGGCTTCATGGACAGGCCTATTGGACATTATTGAATTTGTTTTCACATCTACACTTCTTACTCATGATCCAATTATCACAATAAAGACTTTTGGAAACAATGTCCTGTTTCAACTTTAGATCTTCATCTAAACCAGTCAGTTCTTCAAAATCAAGTACTTAAAAAAAAATATTTAAGTAGGTTTTTCCTGAATCATTAACTGCCAACTCATTTTCCTCCCTAACTCTTCACATGTCTCTGAAGCGCTGTACCAGTTAAGTCATTATATATCTATGTCTTACTTCGCTCTTCCCTTCCTCTGCCTTGCTCTGTCTATACAAGAGCTGTAACATACAAATATGCATGCAGGTATTTTATCTGTCAACATATACCCATATCTCTTTGCATAAAGTAGGGGTTTGTCTTTTTGGTTTTAACTCTACCACATTTAGTAGGTGTTCAGCTAATATTTAAAAATTGTTATGAGGCTAAAAACAGGAGAAATTATTTCTCCTGGTTCTTTCACAGATGTTAATGACTAGAGAGATAAATGAAAAGATTAACAGTAGAAGTGTTTTTTGATCATGTATGTCATAAGGCACGAAAATCAAATGGAAAAAGGTTGCTTTTCAAATCAGTGCAAGTTGCTCAAAATATTTTAAAAATATAGGTGTCTGTATGTATGTTTGTATGTTACTCCCTATGGACTTAAAATATTTATGGAATTGAGCACAAAGATAATGCAGAATATAGAAGAGCTTTTGGTGGAATTGATAATCTAAACTTTATTTAGGTTCATTTTTACATGTTCTTTCCCTGTCCAATTTATATATTTTATTCAATATCAACTTTGTCAGGGTGGTTACCTTTTATATGCTATATACATTTAGATGCTTTTGCTCATTTTCTATTTTATCTTGATAGATAATCTTCATGGCATAATAGAATTTTTATTCTTAGTCTGCATTTTTATCCACTGACAAGCAACTGTAAGGACTGAGTTTTCTTCTTGACACATCTCTTAAATAAATTAATTACAAAGCATATGGACTTATATTTACAGGGCAATTTGTATTTGACACCATGAGTGTGGCTAACATTCTGAATAACCAAGAAATCATACAAGCTCTGGCAGATGGATTGATAGAACTTTCAAAAGAAAATTCTGTAAGTGTTCCTTTGAATAAAATAAGCTAAAAAAAACCCCAAAACTTAAATTTTAGTGTGCATTTACCACTTTATCCTTTAGGACACAATTCCTCAGAGAAATAGCATCAGTTTATGAAAACACTGAAAGAGTCTGAACCCAAGATGTATTATTACACAAAAATAGGAAAATCTTCTCGGTTATTTGATATTAATCATAAGGTACACTGTTCTTGGGTTCTGCAACCATGGGTTCTGCACACTCAGATTCACCCAACCACATGTTGAAAATATTCCAGGGACTCGCCTGGTGGCTAAGACTTCATGCTGTCAATGCAGGGGACCTAAGTTCGTTCCCTGGTCATGATACTAGAACCCACATGCTGTAACTAAGACCTGGAGAAACCAATTAAATACATATTTTTTAATTCCAAAAGTTTCAAAAGGTGAAACTTGAATTTAGCCATGCATTGACAACTATTTACATAGTGTTTATACTGTACTAGTACTATAAGTAATTGAGAGATGATTTAAAGTATATGGGAGGGACTTCCCTGGTGGTCCAGTGGCTAAGACTCTGCACTCCCAATGCAGCGGGCCTGGGTTCAACCCCTTGTCAAGAAACTAAATCCTGAGAGCTGTAACTAAAGACTGAAAATCCCATGTGTAGCAACTAAGACCCGGTGCAGCCAAATAAATGAATAAATAAATATGTAAAGTATATGGGGGTGTTTCCCAGGTAGTGCAGTTGTAAAGAATCAGCCTGCCAGTGCAGAACATGCAAGAGACTTGGGTTCAATTCCTGGGTCGGGGAGATCCCCTAAAGTAGGAAATGGCAACATGCTCCCATATTCTTGCCTAGAAAATTCCATGGACAGAGGAGCCTGGTGGGCTATAGTCCATGGGGTCACAAAGTGAAAGTAAAGTTGCTCAGTTGTGTGCGACTCTTTTTGATCCCACAAACTATAGCTTACCAGGCTACCCCATCCATGGAATTTTCCAGGCAAGAGTACTGGAGTGGGTTGCCATTTCCTTCTCCAGGGCATCTTCCCGACCTGGGGATCAAATCCGAGTCTCCCACATTGCAGGCAGATGCTTTAACCTCTGGGCATACGCACCAAAGTATATGGGAGAATGTCCTAGGTTATATGCAAGTACTACACCATTTTACATAAGGGACTTGAGTATCTGAGAATTTTGGTATCTGCAGAGGTCCTGAAGCAAATCCCTGTGCATAAGGAAGAATAATTGTTGCAGCCCTCAGTTCAGGGGAAGCTGAGAACAAGACAGGAATGGGATATTATCAACGTACCTGATGCTATATAAGGCTTGTAGTTTTCCAAGAAACAGTTCTCAAATCCTTCCTTCAAGGATTACTACAAGGAAGTAGTAATTATACTTTGTGGGGGATTTAACATCGCTTTTGGACACTTTCTCCTTATCCATCATGGTTTCAACTCGGCTTCCTGGGTAAGCATCAGACATCTCCTGGGCTCATGGCCTAGTGTGGAGCCTGAGGAGGTGCAGGTAGCCATGAATTTCTTCTCTGAAGACTCAACTCCCCAGTGCACTAGCCAACCCTCTCGCAGGAGAATTCAGCTGATAATATGATCAGGGATGTTCACAGGGATAATCCTGAGGCCCTGAAATTCTCTGCAGTATTCTCAAACACCAAAGAATTATTCAATGTTTGATGTTGGTTCATGGTACTTATGCCACCAAATTATTTTAAAATAACCTTGTATGATATAATTTTCATGGTGTTCAAACCTATAGCCTGAGAGGGAACCAGATTTGGGAGTCTCACCAGGGTGTTTTCCCCAAGAATTCTGCTGCTTGGAGGCTCTCTTCTCTCCCCTGTAACACACCAAAGTTGTCCTGTCCCCTTTCTTCCTCTGGCTAAGAGGCCAGTGTGGGCCACTTTGGTTCTGAAGACCTTGAGACCCTCCCACAAGACCTTGGCATCCTCACTGAACTGTGACAATAAGCTGAGAACCAAGATTAACCAGAAAGCCCCATTTACTGCCTCAAATAAGAGTTACTTTGTTTTCTAGACTTGTAAATTAGATAGAAAGCTGAAAATGCTACTAGAAAATGTGTTCTCATATCTGCTGCACTCTTGTTGACCTGCATTTGAAATAAAAATTCTTTTTTTTGGGGGGGGGGGGTTGGTAATCTTTCAGGACAACCCTCTGGAATTTTTGTCATATTTTCTGCTAAAGAAATGTAGTAAAAAGAGCAAGCATTTTGAAGGAAATGTCATTCTGACAAAAAGTGACCCAAAGACAACACACAGTTTACTCACAAAGGTAAAATTACTGTGGCATTTATATGCTGTTGCTTCACTGTACAGTTTGAGAAATGTGCTTAAGAAACTCATAATCAGTAATGATAATTCTAACCTGAAAGCTTTCAATTTGTCATTTCTTGTAAGAACTTCATTTTCATGGATTTTTATTTTTAAAAGGGTGTTTTATAGTTTTATAATGTTAATAACACTTAATCTACTTGATTAGTGGATTGCATGGCACCATGCTGATGAGAGTAACACTAGTTGACTCTTAGGGGAAGAACTGGATACTTGCATTCTGTCCAATGTAACCTAAAGAGATTTTTTTTTTTGCAGCCCAGGACACTTTTTTGGTGAAACTAAAAATGGTTCTCTTTTTTTTTTCCTTTTAGTTGAGATTCAAATTCATAAAAGAAAAAAAAAAGTGGGTTTGAAGCTAGTTCTTTAGTCGAGCAAAAATAATTTTGCCAGTACTATATTCAGAATATGTACATTCTTGGTTAAGTGAATATGGATTCAGGAAATACTGAAAATTGCATTGTCATTCAGAGAACTGATGTCTATGAAAATGCCATTTCATGCCCATTGGAAAAGCACCTATCTTTGATGACTGAAGGCTAGGGATGCCACCCCTAACACAAAGTCACCGTGGAGACTGTTAGGAGAAATAGACTTGTAAGTTCCCCTAGTAGCAAATGGTGTGTTGCCCTATTAACCTGATATTCTGGAAGACTTTGTTGCCCTGGCTTTACAGGACAGCACAGGGCATGGAAAGGCAAACGGAGCACCACTGGGGCCGCGTCCTCTCTGCCAAGCTGCCCTAGACTCACTCAGCAGAATGAAAGGACTGCAGTTATGCAGCCCCTGCCCTCTGTCTTTAGTAGACCATGCCTCTTAGCAGAACCCCCACTCCCTGAATCAGCTTATTCTTCCCAACCACAAGCATCCTCTCCAGGAGGAGTCTTGACAAACACATTCCCAAGGACATCAAAGCCTTTAGATGTTAGAACCCTGTTTCCTTGTAGCCTGACCCCTAAATCTCTCTCTTAGGAAACGCACAGACCATGTACTCATCAGGGTTCTCCAGAGAATCAGAACCAATAGACCTGCTCTTGTTACATCACCTTCCTGTAATAAAACTACAGAAATGTTAAATCCTTAATGCCTGAGAATATCTTTGATATTTTCCTTTTTAAAAAATAAAATTAGGGAAAAAAAAGATGTTAGATTATTATTTGGTGTTCTGTTATTTAACACTTGGGAGCTTGTGCATGATGCCCATGAAACAAAGTTGGTGGACCTAGGAAGGAAAACCACAGATTAAATATAGGTGCTGAATTTGGATAAAATGGAGGTGAGTTTCTCCACACCTTGGAGTTTATTTTTAAAAGTGTAGATATTCATCCAGAAGAGCACACAGACTCTCAGCCATGGGAGTAGAAAGTAATGCCTTCTTCTGAGACAACTGTTTTATAGATTGTTCCACAAGGGTTTGTGTAAGAGGATTAGTCTGCCAAATCCAGAACCAAATACACATACATATATACATATAGCTGGAGAAGGCAATGGCACCCCACTCCAGTACTCTTGCCTGGAAAATCCCATGGACTGAGGAGCCTGGTGGGCTGCAATCTATGGGGTTGCTAGGAGTCGGACGTGACTGAGCGGCTTCACTTTCACTTTTCACTTTCATGCACTGGAGAAGGAAATGGCAACCCACTCCAGTGTTCTTGCCTGGAGAATCCCAGGGACGGGGGAGCCTGTTGGGCTGCTGTCTGTGGGGTCGCACAGAGTCAGACACGACTGAAGTGACTTAGCAGCAGCAGCAGCATATACATATAGGTAGACAGCTCACTCTATAAATCTATCATCTTGCTGCTCAGTCAGTAGTACAGTAGTAACTCCTGGCCTTGATATGCCTGCAGTGTTTACACTGATGCTATAGAACCATGGTGATAGGTCACAGCCAGAATCATAGTTGTTCTTCAGCACTATCATTGTCACAACTACTGCATGCATGCTTAGTCGCTCAGTCGTGTCCAACTCTTTGCGACCCCATGGACGGTAGCCTGCTAGGCTCCTCTGTCCATACGATTTCCCAGGCAAGAGTACTGGAGTAGGTTGCCATTTCCTTCTCCAGGGGATCTTCTGGACCCAGGGATAGGACCACATCTCCTGCGTTTCCTGCACTGGCAGGTGGATTTTTTTTTTTTTTTTTTTTTTTACTACTGAGCCACCTGCACCTGGGAAGCCTCACAACTCTTTCTGGACCCTAATTCAGGTAGTCAAGTGTTTTCTGGGAGAAAGCACCAGCAATAAGTAGGATGTTAGCAATAACTAAGATCCTAGAGGAAAATTCCGAATATATGATCCAAAGTGTCCCTTACAGGCCATGGAGAGAGTCAAGGCAAAGGCCCATTGACTCAAAATAATTGTTTTCTTAAAAGTTTGCTACTCTGTTACTTCCTTTGAGTTCATCCTTCAGAATGAATAACAAATGGCATCTTAACCTAAGAACAGGTCCTAAAAATCCTAATAATTAGATAATATAAAATGAGAGAATATGTTGTTTTTAGGTTCAAACACAATTACTATGTCAAATTGACTTGCTATCCACAAAGAAAAATTTACAGTTAAGAAATAGCTGTAGCTGGAATTCCCTGGTAGTTCAATGGTTTAAAAATTCTTAAAAAGCTGTTGCTGAGCCAGAGGTGAAACAAAGCCTAGTCTGAGTAAGCAGGTTCTGAGATAGCCAGGGTGGTCCAGGAGTCCACTGCTGAGCTTCAGTGGCTGAGCACTCATGGGAGCCTGTCCAAAGGGATGATACCCCAGGTAAGGGGCCTCCGTCATCTGTGGAATCCACAGTTCGAATCTGTATGGCTTGGGTTCTCTTAACCTCCAGTCAAGCAGGCTGAGTTTCATTTTCATTTTATACCTGCACCCACGTCTACCTACACAACTGCAGTGTCACTGCTGACTGGTTGAAGTTATCATTTCTCTACATGAATGATCAGCATTATTACATATTTTGAAAGAAGACAATCTTCCAAGCATAGAAATTTTGAATTATTTTGTCAAAATTCAAAGTAGATTCCCTCCGACCTGGCATAAATATAAATACTGGAGTAGGAAATGACAACCCACTGTAGTATGCTTGTCTGGAAAATTCCATGGAAAGAGGAGCCTGGCAGGCTCAAGTTCATGGGGTCACAGAAAGTTGGACCTGACTGAACATACACGCACACAAGTATAAATATATGCCAGACTGGTGTGGGTCAGCCCCAAATGGGAAAGGACATGGTGAAAAGACTATGTGGAGCAGCCATGAAGTGCTCAGGGGCCTGCAGGCCCGGGAGAAACTGGCTAGCTGCGTGTGCTTCTGGGCCCAGGGGTCTTACACAAAGGCTTCAGGCAGCCATGAGGCATGTCTGCAGGTACAAAAGAAAAGTGTGTTTTTTTCTGAGTAGAGTAAGACAAAAAGAGTCTTGGTTATAAATTGGTGTTTTTCTTCTAGTCTCACTCCTACATATCAAGGGGTTGCCATGGATAGTTTTATCTTTGACTAGGAAGGGCAGCAGTAGTGACCATTAATCATCATTAGCTTTCAACACAAACGTGGGACCATTGTTCCATTTCTCGGGTGGACCCTGGGATGCTGCCGGGAAGGCGGAAGGGGGGCTATTTTTTAATGTGATAATTTATATGGAAGCCACAAGAAAACAAGGCAAAGTGAGGAAAGAATAAGCCATATTTAAATGTGGAAACAGATCTAGAAATGGCATGTGAATTTCTTCATGACACTTTTTCATTAGGTGAAAAAAGAGGTGAATTTTACAAAGTATTGTGAACTTTTCTTCTAGCATCTTGACAGTAAGGTAACTTATTTGGCACTGCTGCCAGAATTCAGGCAGAGACCTATGTCCCTGGCACATGTGAGGAGCTGCTCCCAGGGAAAACAGAAACTGCACTGAATTTAGTTTCTTAACACAGTTCCTAGGAAGCAAAAAGTTATTATTTTTTAAAACATAAAATTTAATTTTGTTGAGTGCTTAACTTATATGTCTAGAGAACACTGTGATTAAGGCCAAAGGCAGAGCTACTGAGATCCACCTGTGGGCTTAGCACTGGCTGGGCATTTAGATATCCCAGGACCTGCCTCCAAATAATCAAGTCTGCATTTAATCCTCAGGAAAGAGATGTTATAGAAGATAACCCTCAGGACACAAAACCAAGTCTCAGCAAAAATGATCCAAATTTTGAGTTGCTGGTTAAGCTGGTAAGCCAACTATTCTGGTTTGTTCTTTCTCTTTTCTTGAGAGTTTCTCTTAGGGAGGGGGGAAACCCTCAAATATAACTGGAGGAGATCCAGCCAGCAGTTTTTTTGAGTAAGTCCTGATCTAAAAAGAAGTTGAGCCAACGGGATGGACATGAAACATCTTGGCAACAACAGTCATCTCTGTGCTACTCCATGCTTTTCTAATAGGACGCTAGATAGGCATTTAAAAAAATGGTCCGTGGACATGAAGGTTCACAGTTTCTAACCGACCCATCAACTGTTGATTGAGTGTAATCAACCAATCACAGTTTCTAACAGACTCATCATCAGCTACGGTCTGATTTCAAATGTTGAGTACAATCAATATAACCTTTAGGGCTGTCTTTCAAAGGGTAGTGAGTGGAGGAGGTGTGGACCGGCAGAGGCTTGGTCCTGTACGGCCGGTTAACACACAGCGCATGCGTGCCGTCTAGCATTTCTACAGCACACATTCACTTTTACTGTCATATTTTAGCCTCAGAATTCTGAAACCCGCATTTTGTAGAAGAGGAAGTTCAAGTCAGAAAACTTAAATGATTTCCTTAAGGTCAAGAAACAGGCAGAGAGAAAAGTTTGAATCCTGCAGAAGGGCGCTCATCCCTGGGCTCTTTCCCAACCACGCAACAGCCAGGACCAGTCTGCCTACAGTGGGTGGTGCCTACAGTCCGCCTACAGTGGACAGTGTCCCTGTGGACCTCGGCGGCTGTGGGCTCGCTCAGCCCTACGGCATCCCAGGAACCACCCAGGAAGAGAGGGTTTACAAAGAAACAAATATGGCAGTATCTCCGCTGACCGTTGGTGATAATACTGCATAATGGTTTTGTTACCCAAACACAACTCTATGTGCTCAACGTACAGTGAGGCCAAACATGCCAAAATGTGGGAGTTTGGGGCAGAGAAAAGTTAATTGCAGAGCCAGGCAAGAGATAGGTGGCTCAGGCCTTAAAAACCCCAAACTCCCTGAAAGCTCTCAGCAAAGTGCTTTTCTAGGAAAGGAGGGGGAGTGTGGTTAGTCCTTGCAGACTTCCCTGTATCAGAGCCTTTGTTCTTGAGGTCCGGTCATGGTCAGGTAATGATGTTCCTATAAATTCTACCAAACAAACATTATCCTTTGTTCTGACAGGAAAGGGCCAGGTCCCAAGGTACAACTTTCACCCTCCGCGCTCTGGTCTTGGCTGACAGGAGGCCCATTTCAATTGGTGGCTCCTTCAGGGCCAGGTCCCCAGACCCTGCCCAGCCGTCATCACTGACGGAGCCAGGCACCCAACCCGACTGGCCCGCCCTCAGGCTCCTCAGGCCGCCCAAATTGCAGGGAGAGGTTCTGGAGACTACCTACGTCCCAGGCAGATGGCCACTGCCATCAGGTCACAGAGGTGGGGATGGGGGAGAAGCTCACCACTGCCTCAAGGCCTGGGGCTCGGCCAATGGGCGGCCTTGGCAAGAGCCCCAGAGCCCTGCAGAACAGAGTCCCTGCTGGCCCAAGGCTGGGTGAGCTAGAGAGCCCAGGGAAAAAGCTGAGATCCACCTCTTACCTCACTTTGCACCAGAAGACCACCACTCGGCTGACGGTTGGTGGAATGCTCCCACCAACGGAAGCTTACTGACGGTTGGTTGTTTGTGGGAGGGGCCACTGTGGCACCAACCAATGGCTGAGCAGGAATGCTAACGGTCTCTCAGTAGCTGTTGCCTGGTAACAGGGTGGGGTGGGGAGGGTGGCTAGGGTCGGGTGCGAGTGGGGTTAATGGGTCACAGCATTGGCCCCGTGCTAAGAGCTATACTGGGCGGCGCTCTATTATAGTTTCAAGATAACAGTGGGAGTTTAACAACTGAAACTTTAAATCAAAATCGTTATAAATATTAGATAACTCCAGTATTTTAAAGATGGGGAAATAGATGGGGAAACAGTGGAAACAGTGTCAAACTTTATTTTGGGGGGCTCCAAAATCACTGCCCATGGTGACTGCAGCCATGAAATTAAAAGACGCTTGCTCCTTGAAAGAAACGTTATGATCAACCTAGACAGCATATTAAAAAGCAGAGACATTACTTTGCCAAGAGAGGTCCGTCTAGTCAAGGCTATGGTTTTTCCAGTGGTCATGGATGGATTTGAGAGCTGGACTGTGAAGAAAGCTGAGTGCCGAAGAATTGATGCTTTTGAACTGTGGTGTTGGACAAGACTCTTGAGAGTACCTTGGACTGCAGGGAGATCCAACCAGTCCATTCTAAAGGAGATCAGTCCTGGGTTTTCATTGGAAGGACTGATGCTAAAGCTGAAACTCCAGTACTTTGGCCACCTCATGCGAAGAGTTGACTCATTGGGAAAGACTCTGATGCTGGGAGGGAGAAGGGGACGACAGAGGATGAGATGTCTAGATGGCATCACCGACTTGATGGACATGAGTTTGAGTAAACTCCGGGAGATGGTGAGGGACAGGGAGGCCTGGCGTGCTGTGATTCATGGGGTCGCAAAGAGTCGGACATGACTGAGCGACTGAACTGAACTAGGCTTTATATACAATAGGCATATGTTTGAAAGATTAAAACTAACCAAGAACAGTGTTTATAGTATTTCAAACAGAATGAGTGTTCTGATTCTTCTCTTAAATTATTTTCACATTTTAATTTTAGCTCATGAAATTATAGTTGACATTTCAGATGAAGATCACATGGCATTAAACATTAGTATTGTCTTATTTTATTTGAGGCAGTGTGGGGCTGGAGGGGAAAGAGGAAATTGTGTTCTAAGAGTTTTAATTGTCCTAGGTACAAATACAAGTCCATTAGATTTTTAAAATTTGAATATTGTGATTGTTTTCTATTGTAAAAATACTAATTTTACAACTTCAAAAGTATAAATAGAAGGGAAAGAATCCTAATTCCAGTAAGGAAAATTAATTTCTCCAATCATAAACATAGCACTCAATATCAGGGTGTGGGATTTCTTTACACCAGGGCATGGCTTTTCCCTCAGGATTGCTAAAACAGAACTTTGATATATAGAAAGCATAGAACATCGGGAAACCTAACTACCCAGGAGAGACAGTGGTTTTCCCTAAACACAGAAAGAAGAACATGATTTTGGCATTTCATAATACACAGCGGGAAATAACTATTGAATTATTTGATAATGAGAGGTCTAGCTCATTTCAGTCTTGTTTACACAATAATCAATAAAATGCTACTGGGGAAAAAAAAATAGGAAAGCAATGCACAACCCAAAGGCTTTCTCACCATCACCTCTGTAAGGGCAGAATTCTGCCTTCGCATCATTGTAGAGCCAACACCTAGCACATGACGCTAGATATCTATTTGGATGGATAGACGGATAAAAGTAAATTCTCAACCTGCACCTTCTCAAGATACAAGAGTCCAAGGCCCATCTCTACTATGGCATCAGGCTGGCCATTGTGAGGGACAGTTTGATGATGGGGTCAAGCAGTGGTCAGCAGAGTCCTCCATATTCCCTTATCAAGCTTCCCTTCAGCCCTGTGTATCACGAATCAGAAAGGTGCCCTCAGAGTGACCGCCTGACTGCTCAGCACTTTCATTTCTCTGTCTCCTTTGACTGTCAGGCCTTTTGATGATGGAAGCCTGAAATGAGTCATTACACTTTCCTTCTGAGTTCTTTATGCTTTGCCACAGGAGAGAAAACTCCAGCTGGATTCAGCCGAAAAGCGAACCAGAGTCATCAGGGAACTCTTACAGAGCGAGAGAAGATATGTGCAGATGCTGGAAATTGTGAGAGATGTTTATGTGAGGCCACTGAGAGCGGCGCTGTCATCAAACAGAGCCATCCTGAGTGCTGCAAACATCCAGATCATGTTCTCTGATATTCTGCAGATCTTATGTCTCAACAGGTAAATTCTGAATAGCTATATTTTGAAATATTCATTGTGGTATGGGAGGAACACACACTTGTTTCAAAAAGTTATACAGAGGCTCAGTCATTCTCTGCCCTTTTGGGGGACACTGCCTGATCACCTCACAGAAGAGAGATGATTCTCGACACTGGGCTGCAAACAGTAGTGATGATTCCTGGGGTGTATCCCTGCCTGGACTCAGAGCTATAGGTCAAGGAGTGGAGTTCAGTGCCTGGGGATTCTATATTCATTATGCTATTTATGCAAAAGACAATGGGAAGGGGAGCTATTCATAGTCATCAGTGTTTGGCTGATCAGTGGGAAAGGAACAGGAGGCTGTAATGGGACTAAGTCACTAGAATACTTTGCTTAAAGAACCAAAGGCTGGGGACTAGTGTAATAACAGTATATGTATATGGAAGGGTTGAGAGAGAAAATTGATCATTTGCACTGAATAAAGTAAGACAAACCGAGCTTGTGTTTTTCTGCCAGTAAGTCTTTAGATAACCTAGAACAAGTTCCTTAGCTTCGGGGACCCCAGATTCTATAAAAGGAACTAGTGTGCTTCCAGTTTTGAAATTCTGTGATGGCTGAAGAATAACCTTTGATCCAAGGGAAATGGGCTTAGTGATGGTGATGGCATTCAGCCATTGAAGTGAGTTAAGCACTCTATTCTGAGGACTGTAAGAAACTGTCCCCAGGCAAAGGGGAGAGGGAACAGTCAGGGCAGCCTCTCCAGGCCAGCGTGGGATCCTGACTCAGCCCCCAAGTCAACCTAATTCCTCCCTTTCCAGCTCTGTGTCAAGGCGAAAGGATCTGACAAAAGCCCCTCCCTAAGTGACTGAGCACACATTTATTTTTTGTACGTTTATAGGCTGTCATTGGTCAATATTTCACAGCCATGCTTTTCTCATGTTGCAGGCGGTTTCTAGATGACCTGAGAGACAGAGTACAGGAGTGGGGCCCCGCTCACGGTGTGGGAGAAATATTCATCAAGTTTGGAAGCCAGTTGAACACGTATACCAATTTCTTCAACAATTACCCTGTGGTTCTAAAAACTATTGAGAAGGTAACAGATTGAGGGACCATCCAGGCATTTATTAGACCTTCTGAACTTGCGAGGACTAGAAGGATTAGAATTCGTAGGAAAGACTTTTCCATCCTTGGCTTCCAGATCTCCTCCTCTGGTTTACCGTGAGCTCTTTGAGGATGAGGGCGCTGATTTACTTAGTTTTGATCACTACAGGCTGGCATAGTGCTTGACCCAGCAGTGCCTAGGAACTGGTTGTGGGACTGAGCTAGTCCTCATGCAAATTTCCAGACTCCCACCTGCCCCAGTTACTCTGGGGCTTGGTTATAGGAACACAGTTCACAGTTAGGCAGAAGCAAAACTGTGAACCTGCTTTCACACTGCCTCTACAGCCCGTGTGGTGAGTCCAGCTCTCTCATGGAGAAAAGGAATTCATAATCATGCGTGGAATAATGACACTCAATGTGTGAAATCTCACAATAAAATAAGGAATCCCTTTGTTTTGTATTCCCCAGCAAGTGTGTTTTAAACAGTTGTCCTTGTTGTGACAATGTGTATGTAATCTGAGCAGGACTATGCAGCTCTCATCCGTGCAGCTCTCATCTGTGCCCCTTGCTGCTCTCATTGGGATCTCCTTTGATGACAATAAGATAACTCTTTCCCGTCATGAGGAAGGGGGCCTGACAAAACACAAAGGCAGGATCAAGGAATTCAAATCAGGGACCAAGTCGGTGCTTTCCCCTCCTCAGTTTGCATCAAAAGGGCAGCAGGAGGGGCACCTTGGGATGTGGTGGTGCCCTCTGCCCTGTTCCTGTGTCCACTTTGGCCCTGCCCACCTGTCTGCCCTGAGGCCCTGAAGAAAAGGCCTGGGGCTGGGAGGTCTCTGAACACTTCCTGACCTCAGACATCTCCCTTTGTCGTCTTCTTCCTGCTCCACCCGGGGAGCTTAAGCTCTGCTGCGCAACTCAATTATGTGAAAGTTGCATAAATAAAGCAGTGTCACAGAACTGACCTTTAAGACAAGAATTGGAGCAAGGCATCACATGTTATAATAGCAGACTGGTGCAAGCAATTTTATAGTTATGGATAATGATGTATCTATTTCACTAGCATAGGGGTGCATATAAGTAAGTACTCAGTAAATGTTAGCTATTAATATTATTGAAATCAGTGACTATTTGATTTCTAGAAATTAGAATTACTGGCATCTGAGAAAAATGCGGTGACTTCCTGGGGGCTGTAATGGTGATGAATAATGCATTTTAAAATAGATTTTAAGTACAAAGGAGCACCTTAATGTTATTGTGGAAAACATGCTTAACAGCAGAATTACACACCAATCCCTACACTTAACACTTACTGTGTGGCAGGCACTCTATAGACAGGATTTCCGCCCCCTCCCCAGCCCCTCACCGAGTTAGCTAAGACATCCATGAGTAAACTGAGGCTCACAGAAGTTAGGTAAGCTTGACAAAGTCACACAGAATTAGATAAAATTAAAATAGAATTCTAATCCTGGCCTGCTGCTGCTAAGTCGCTTCAGTCGTGTCCGACTCTATGCAACCCCATAGGCGGCAGCCCACCAGGCTCCCCCGTCCCTGGGATTCTCCAGGCAAGAACACTGGAATGGGTTGCCATTTCCTTCTCCAATGCATGAAAGTGAAAAGTGAAAGTGAAGTTGCTCAGTCGTGTCTGACTCTTAGCAACCCCATGGACTGCGGCCCACCAGGCTCCTCCGTCCATGAGATTTTCCAGGCAAGAGTGCTGGAGTAGGGTGCCATTGCCAGGCCTATCTGCATGCAAAGTCCATTTCCGTTTTTCTATACCGATTAAGTTCAATGACTAGGGTTAATTTATGGTATAATTAATACAGTATACTTAGGATATCAGGAAGCACCTCTAGTATTAATAGTACTGTGATTAGGTGTAGATGTTTCCCTTTTGCTTTGAGTGCTTCACAGATTATGCTTGTCTGGTAGAATAGAAGCAACACTTCACAACTGTTTTACAGAATTTTGACAATATAACTCTCACTTTTAGTGCAGAGAAATGATACCAGCATTCCGAGCTTTCCTGAAGAGGCATGATAAGACCATTGTTACCAACATGCTGAGGTAAGCCCTGAGGGAGAGCACAGCTAGGTCACCCCAACGACTGGCGTTTTGTGGCCTCAGAAAGGGGCCAGAGCCCCCTTTTCTCTGTGCCTCCTACAGTCTTCCGGAGCTGCTTTTGTACCCATCCCGGAGGTTTGAAGAATATATTCATCTTCTCTATGCTCTGAGGCTTCACACTCCGGCAGAACATATTGACCGTGGAAACTTGACCATTGCAATTGACCAAATCAAAAATTACAAAGGCTACATAGATCAGGTTGGTTGCTGGTAAGAGTCTGTGTCCTTTAAAAATGTTATAATGCTTTTGTGATACTCAGACTCAAAGATTCCAAAATCCCTTAGCCTCTTGGGGTTCTCTTCAAACTTTTTCATCCTTTTAATGCTAAATCATTGTATTCAGTGATACTGAGCACTGAGAGCCTTTATTCTAAACCAAATAATGTTTTCAGATATCTCTTTAAGTACACTTATACAGATTTTTTTAAAAAGAGCAAACCTCTTTGTTTCTGAAAGTACTTCTTATGTATTAATCAACTTTCCTGCCTAAGAAAGTACAGCAATCACAATTATCCTCTGCAAGATTTGATCATCTTGGAGTATAGGACTACCATTCTGAACATGTCACTGTGATGGGCACACAGCCCAGGAGTCTGGGCTGAATGGAAACAATAACACAGTACACCCAGAAAAAAACTTTTTGAACAGAGTCTTGCCACTTGTCTCTTTGTTTTAAAACGCTGGGTACAGGAAATTTAGATTCTTATGATAGTTTATGCAAATACCACAACGTTATCAAGTGCCATATTTTAATCTATTTTTATGTATAAAAACATCACAATTTCAGTTTGCCTAAAATCACTTTCTTTTCTAGATGAAGCGGAACATCAGTATGAAAGATCACCTGTTAGACATACAGAGACTCATCTGGGGGTGCCCTGTACGTATTCTAATGCACTTGCTACATCTCATGCTCAAAAAGGAGACATAGAGATTCTGATTCAGCTAACATCTGTTGAGAGCCTGTTGTGTGCCAGGTGCTGCCAAGCTCTTATATTCCACATCCTTGTTATCTGTAAGGATGCTAGATGAGAAGAGGCACAAGTGGGCTTGACCCCATCCCACGATTTCTCTGTAGTCTTAGCACCTTGCTTGGTAGTACAGAGCTCATGACCCCCTTTGAGGAACGGGACCGTATCTTTATTGTTTTCTGTCTCCCTGCACATAATATCTGGCCCAGGATTCTGCCCACTGAGGACATCTGTAAAAATCCTAGAAGTCCTCTGTTGGTTATCTGTTACCTATGGAATATCATCTGACTCATTCTACTTTCCTTCTCACTGCCTTTCAGTTCAGTTCAGTCACTCAGTCGTGTCCGACTGTTTGAGATCCCATGAACCACAGCACACAGGGCCTCCCTGTCCATCACCAACTCCCAGAATGCACCCAAACCCATGTCCATCGAATCGTTGATGCCATCCAACCATCTCATCCTCTGTCGTCCCCTTCTCCTCCTGCCCTCAATCTTTCCCTGCATCAGGGTCTTTTCAAATGAGTCAGCTCTTCGCATCAGGTGGCCGAAGTATTGGAGTTTCAGCTCCAACATCAGGCCCTCCAATGAACACCCAGGATTGATCTCCTTAAGGATGGATGGGTTCTATCTCCTTGCAGTCCAGGGGACTCTCAAGAATCTTCTCCAACACCACAGTTCAAAAGCATCAATTCTTCAGCGCTCAGCCTTCTTTATAGTCCAACTCTCACATCCATCCATGACCACTGGAAAACCATAGCCTTGACTAGACGAACGTTTGTTGGCAAAGTAATGTCTCTGCTTTTTAATATGCTGTCTAGGTTGGTCATAACTTTCCTTCCAAGGAGTAAGCGTCTTTTAATTTCATGGCTGCAGTCACAATTTGCAGTGATTTTGGAGCCTAGAAAAATGAAGCCAGCCACTGTGTCCACTGTTTCCCCATCTATTTGCCATGAAGTGATGAGACCAGATGCCATGATCTTAGTTTTCTGAATGTTGAGATTTAAGCCAACTTTTTCACTCTCCTCTTTTACTTTCATCAAGAGGCTCTTTAGTTCTTCTTCACTTTCTGCCATAAGGGTTGTGTCATCTGCGTATCTGAGGTTATTGATATTTCTCCTGGCAATCTTGATTCCAGCTTGTGCTTCCTCCAGCCCAGCATTTCTCATGATGTACTCTGCATAAAAGTTAAATAAGCAGGTTGACAATATATAGCCTTGACGTACTCCTTTTCCTATTTGGAACCAGCCTGTTGTTCCATGTCCAGCTCTAACTGTTGCTTCCTGACCTGCATACAGGTTTCTCAAGAGGCAGGTCAGGTGGTCTGGTATTCCCACCTCTTTCAGAATTTTCCACAGTTTATTGTGATCCACACAGTCAAAGGCTTTGGCATAGTCAATAAAGCAGAAATAGATGTTTTTCTGGAATTCTCTTGCTTTTTCAATGATCCAGAGGATGTTGGCAATTTGATCTCTGGTTCATCTGCCTTTTCTAAAACCAGCTTGAACATTGGGAAGTTCATGGTTCACATATTGCTGAAGCCTGGCTTGGAGAATTTTGAGCATTACTTTACTAGCATGTGAGATGAGTGCAATTGTGCGGTAGTTTGGTCATTCTTTGGCATTGCCTTTCTTTGGGATTAGAATGAAAACTGACCTTTTCCAGTCCTGTGGCCACTGCTGAGTTTTCCAAATTTGCTGGCATATTGAGTGCAGCACTTTCACAGCACTGTCAAATCCTGAAAGGATTTGAAATAGCTCAACCGGAATTTCATCACCTCCACTAGCTTTGTTCGTAGTGATGCTTCCTAAGGCCCACTTGACTTCACATTCCAGGATGTCTAGCTTTAGGTGAGTGATCACACCATCGTGATTATCTGGGTTGTGAAGATCTTTTTTGTACAGTTCCTCTGTGTTTTCTTGCCACCTCTTCTTAATATTTTCTGCTTCTGTTAGGTCCCTAACATTTCTGTCCTTTATTGAGCCCATCTTTGCATGAAATGTTCCCTTGAATTTTTCTTGAAGAGATCTCGAGTCTTTCCCATTCTCCTGTTTTCCTTGATTTCTTTGCACTGATCGCTGAGGAAGGCTTCCTTATCTCTCCTTGCTATTCTTTGGATGATCAAACCACACAGACATACTCACAATTCTCTAATAATGTCAGCCTCTCCTTACACATTTGTGTTTTGCTCATGGTCTGCCCTCTCAGAAATTGCCTTCTTTTTCTGCTCCACTGGATAAACTCCTATTCGTACTTTAAAGATCCAGTTCAAGTATCATCTGCCCTGAAAAGTTTCCTCCGACATCTCCAGGTCTGAGTTGCCCCTTCCTAGGTATTCTCAACACCCTGAACCTCCCTGTCACACTTTTTTACAGTCCTTTATCCACAAGATTGGGAGCTCCATCGGGTATGAACTAGTGTCTTCTAGTGTTCAGCATATGGCCAGAATTTAATATGTGAATTATATTGAATTAAAGTATCAATCGATTGTGTTTTTATTTGGCCAAATTGAGGAAGCAAAATGCAGTTGTTTAGGCCTAATTTAGATCTGTACATTTTGAAAGGGAAAGAGTAATGGGATTGACTGGATTACAGAAAATTGAAAATTCTTGGGACTCACAGAGTCCACAGAACTATATCTCTGGATCACTATATGCCCCAAGTGATCATCTCCATGGCTAGGTCAGTAAAAGAGCCTGAAATCTTAATTTGTAACATTTCATTCACTTCCTTTTCTTGATAGATCCCTTCTGACTCACCTACATTCCCACTTTATTTTTGGTAGTAGGAAAGCATTTATAATAAAAAAAAATAATTTCAATAGTTTTAAAAATTAGACAACTCCCTCTAGTTTTAAAAACAATGCTTTTTTCACAACTGAACTGAGTTCTACTCAACACTTATATCTTTGGGGATATTATTCAGTAGTGAGACTTATTTTATAAAATATACATATATATATATTTCTAATTCTTTTTATTTCATAGACTCTATCAGAAGCAAACAGATATCTGATTAGGGTTCAAGATGTGGCCCAACTTCACTGCTGTGATGAGGACATAAGTTTCTATTTAAGGTAAATATTCAACTATCCTATGGCGATGCTACTGCTGCTAAGTCACTTCAGTCGTGTTCGACTTTATGCGACCCCATAGACAGCAGCCCACCAGGCTCGTCCGTTTCTGGGATTCTCCAAGCAAGAACAGTGGAGTGGGTTGCCTATGGCTATCAGTGTGTCTTAATTATCTTGTACCCAGAATCCAGAACAATGTCTGTCATATTGTAAATATACTATAAATCTTTGTGTTGATCTGAAAAGTTACACACACACCCCTCTGAGCTGAGGTAAGGTGTTTATCACCTTACTCACATTCCAGGCAGCTACTTCATAGAATGGAAGAAACTAAACCGTCATTGCCTGGGCCACTAACTCAAGACATGGGATTTCTGGTTTGGTCACTTTCCTACTGAGAGGAGAGCTGATGTGAGATATCACATGGATAATCTGCTCAATTCTAAGAAAGAGAAGACCAGTTAATTATCTGCAGTTAGTTACTGAGGTCAGCACTCGAAAGGTCTCACCGTAGGACCACCATTGTATTGAGGTCTCACATGTCTAGCTGGCACGGTGCTCACAGTAGTGTAAAAACTATTGTGATGTGAAGGTGCTAACATTTCCTTTTCTCCTTTAGAACAAGGATGGGCAAACTTTTTCTGTAAAGGGTCAGATGGTAAGTATTCTAGGTCTTTCTTGTCAAATGATATCTGTGGCAACTACCTAACTTTGCCATTGTAGCACAAAAGCAGCTACATAAATACAATACATGATGATTAATATGATCTTCATAAACAATACATGTATAGCTGTGTTCCAATAAAACTTTATTTACGAAAAGCAAGGAGTGGGGCCATGGTTTTTAAATTCTTGCTTTAGAAAACTCTTTGCCAATCTATGTTTTCAGTACTTATGGCAAGGATGGTAGCTCCACAAAGAGCAACCAAATGCAGAGGAATTAATTCCAATAAAAGAAATGAAAATCAGATTGCCTGTTATTTCAGTGAATATTTCACTGAATGTTTTCCAAAGGCCAGGGCAGGATTTGGGGTGGAGGAGACGTTGGAATAAACCAGTCCCTTCACCTCGATTTAACCAGTCCCTTAAATGAAAATCAAATCACACAACTGTCACTTTTCTCACCGTCACCGAGTTTTTCTCATTTTGGTGTTTTTGGTCAGGAACAATAGAAATGAGCTACAACAAGAGAAGGAAACTAGATATCAAGTCAGCAATTCTAAACACATCAGTGTAGTAGGACACATGCTACGGATTATTCCAGTTTTTTATTATTAATTTTACCTTCACATATTCATTCTCAGACACTCTTCCTTTATCTTTCTTTATCTAAGTCCATGTTTCTGACTGACAGAATTTGCTCTGGGGAGAGTAATTTTAGAGCTCGGAAACCTGGAGGCATTTGTCCCTCTGTAGATATAACCCACATAGTTTTGGATTAAGCTTTTATGTACCTTAGAACTTTGACATTTTCATGTGTGACTTTAAACATGCTGATTTTTAAAGCACTTTTGTTTACTTTTGTTCTCCTTCTAATGGGGTGTTGCCAAGTGCAAAAGTGGAGCCTCTAAGACCGGTGAACAGAGGCACGGCTTTAGATCACCAAACAGGGCCATCCACTGCTCAGATCCTGAGTCCTCTTGAGGACAAACATTACTAAACTACAGAGTATGTATATTGTTCACTTTACTTTTAGCTTACCCAAAGGGTAAGGAAGTCATTGACCAGGAAACAGCACTAGGGGAGAGAAATATGCAGACTCCTCAGGGATACAGGACTCTGGCTCTGGATTGACTTTTATCCTGGCCACTGCCAAAAGCCACTATGATCCACTAGTCAGAATGTGGATGATGAGGACAAGGTGATAAACAGTTTTGACTCCTGGTGATAAACAGTTTTAGGTCAGCTCACAGAGGCTTCCCTCATGACTCAGACAGTAAAGAATCTGCTTGCAATGCTGGAGACCCAGATTTAATCCTTGGGTTGGGAAGATCCCCTGGAGAATGGAATGGCTACCCACTCCAGTATTCCTGCCTGGAAAATCCCATGGACAGAGGAGCCTGGCAGGCTACAGTCCATGGCGTTGCAGTCGGACACGACTGAGTGACTAACACTTAGCTCACAGAACCAATGACGTACTGTTATCTGTTCATGCCAAAGTTTATGCTCTGAAAATTACTTTTAAAGTTTTATGTATTTATGGAAGTTGGGTATTTTGTTTCTTGGCCTGGCTAACGTATTGATAGTGATTAAATAATGACAAAACACTTCTAGAATGGTGTTAAGAATTTAAACTATGTTTGGCGGGGTCATTGAGTCTATTTGTGAAAAAGCAAAGAAATCCTGTCCAGGTTCAAGGAAAACATTCTACCCGTGGAGTTGGAGTTGGTTCTTCTGAATCTGAGCAGCAGCAGTTTTCTGAAAGTTGAGTAGGATCCAGAGTTTCCATTTCAGTTGTTCCATTATGTCAATGTGAAAGGCAAAATTATTTGTTTTTACATATGTAGAAGAATAAAGGTTTTTTAAAAAGGGTTCTGGTGTTTTTTGTCTTTGGATGAAACTTGTTGAAGCTCTTGGTGAGTATAAATGGCTTTGGGAAAGCTTTTTCCTAGGTAAAATTCATTTATATGTATTTTAAATATCACTTTCATAATCAGATTAAAATAATAAAAACCTCTTTGTGCATTTATCTTTCCCTGCTCACGTCCTCAGGTTACAAGTGGCCTCAACTCCAAGTTCAATAAACGTGCATGCTCCTTCTCTCCTCTGGGCCATCCACCCACCCAGTCCAATTGGGTCATGCCGTTAGAATTCGCCTTTATTTAACTTACTTTCAATGCTATCCCTTCCAAAGGGAAAACCAAACATCTGTTTACCAAAGCAAACACTCCTTTCAAATCTACATCTTCAAAGCACCCTGGTAGGCACATTCCCTGGCCATTCAGATAGAAAGGCAAAGTTTTATTACAGCTTTTAAACATTTTTCTCAAATGATATGATTCTTATCAGTAATAAGAGTACAAATATTGCCAAAGAAGTGTCACAAACATGGGTGGAATTCTTTTGCCTAATGTGGCCACTCAGCACATACAGCTCACCACATACCGATCTAAATGCACCCCCTTTCTTGCTTCCCCTTCCCTACTTCTATTTGTTCCCTATTCTCAGAATAACCTATTAACTTAATCTGGAACATTATTTCTTGCAAACTGCCAGTAAATATGAAGCACCCCACTCCTTCCATCCTAAATCATAACCACAGATATGGGAAGGAAATGTTTGAAAAAGGAAGGTGGCTCCAGTGGTTGGATGACCACTGCATTTCTCTCTCTCCACACACCTAACATGACCTGTACCCCCAACACTCTCCCAAGAGCTGAACCTGAAGCAAAGCACCCCTTAAAAATGTTTAAAACACTCCCTCTCCCAATCTAGTTTTTTGCCCACCTCATGGGCACAGGAGAAGGCAATGGCACCCCACTCCAGTACTCTTGCCTGGAAAATCCCATGGGCAGAGGAGCCTGGTGGGCTGCAGTCCATGGGGTCACGAAGAGTCAGACATGACTGAGCGACTTCACCTTCACTTTTCGCTTGCATGCACTGAAGGGAATGGCAATCCACTCCAGTGTTCTTGCCTGGAGAATCCCAGGGACGGCAGAGCCTGGTGGGCTGCCGTCTATGGGGTCGCACAGTCGGACACGACTGAAGCGACTCAGCAGCAGCAGCAGCAGCAGCAGCATGGGCACAGCTGTAATTAATGCACGACTTCAGTGCCTCAATACTCTCAAGTGTGGTTGGTGAATCAGCATCACCAGGGAGCTGCTAGAAACACAGAATCTCAGGCTAGTCTAGCTCTACTGAATTTTCATTTCAGTGAAAATCTCTGGGTAATTCAGATGCACAGTAAAGTTTGTACAAGTCAGAGCCATTATAATACAGAGTGGATTCTAAATGTGAATTATAGTAGCTTTTATGGGCAACAACCTGTCAGTCTTTGGTTAAAAATATATATACCATTTGGTCAATCAATCCTACTCTTGGATTATCTGACAGATATATCAGTGCATGTAAGGAGCCTGTTTATATGTAAGGAACTCGTTTTTTCAAACATTGCTCACAGTGGCAATAAAGAAAAAACGAAGGAAACGAGGGAGGGAAGAAGAAAGAGACCTGAGCCTGCAAACAAAGAAATGCCCACTAAGTGAGGGAAGAGTTAGAAAAATGATGGTCCACCCATGCTATTATTTGGTCATTAAAAAGAACTTGAAGTGATTTCTATTGCTGAGAAAAGCAAGAAGGAGCCTGGAATAATACTTAAAACAAACTACCTGTAAATAGATGCATACGTAGGTACATATGTGACTACTTGAATGGGTTAAAAAAAAAAGGAAAGATTATATACTGTTTGGTAACTTGGGTAACATAGGCAGAGGGAGGAATGAGCCAAACAAAAAGTGAAAAAGAGCAGTACACGAAAACAACTGTCAGTATATGCTGATGTAACTGCATCACTTCTGTATGACTTTATCTGGATCTAACTCAACAATTTAAAAATTAAACACAGATGATGAAGATAAAAACTAAGAATTCCTCTGAATAAACCAGTCAACTGAGTTGCTTGCTTAGAGTAACTTCCTGAGGGCTTCTTGATGCTTCTAGGAGAAAAACATTTTTGGGGGGCTATCCTCCAACAAAGTAACGAGCTTGCTGCACTTGGCCATTCCTGGTGCTGGACAGAGATTGAGGGCATGGGGTGAGGCTTTCCCAAGTTCCTCCCTAGTACATCATTTGATAACCCACACCAGAGCACAGTGAAATCTGCTAAACACTGTGATCTGGCTCCATCAGTGGAAAACCACAGAGAATACTAGATGGAGGTTGGGGACCAAAAAACGCCTACCATTGACCATGGGAGCAACCTCAGTAGAATTGAAGAGCTACTTAAATCCAACTTTTCATCAATTTCTCTCCAACTGATATTGGAAAATTCTCTATTTCCTACTTAGTAAATGCTTTTCTTTTGCCTGCTTTCTACTTAAGACACCGCACACCTGATTCTTGTGCTTCTCTCTAACCCAACCTGCTACCCTTAAAGATGAAACTAAACGAAAACATTCCCCGCAGATTGTCTAAGTACATCAAACACAAAATATCAATAAGGCTTTAACCTGACGTGTTATAACACTGGGAAAATTCAGTGTTCATTTTTGTCTACATCGACTGGATACTGTCCAATGTATAAGCTCAAATCATTCCACCAGGAACCCTGAGGCCCACCCACATGACTGGTCTGACAGACAGAGGAACTATTCACACCAGGAGAAAAATATACGGAGAACTTCAAAAACTCAGTCCAAAGGTCTGAGGTGGGGAAAAACTCTGATGATGAGCTTATCAACGCAAAGATGCTGAAGTGTGTAACAAAGCACGTATATATGCATATGTAAAACTAAACTCTTTCTCTTTTTTAAACCAGGCTCTATGAACATACCTGTGATCTCAGTCTTTTCCTCTTCAATGATGCACTGCTCGTTTCTAGTCGGGGTACATCTCATACTCCATTTGAAAGGACTTCAAAATCAACCTACCAATTCATTGCATCAGTGGCACTTCATAGGTTAATCATAGAAGACATACCAGATTCCAAATGTATGTATTCTCTTCCTCCGAAGAGATCACACCTTTAAGAAGCTGTATTATATAAAACTCATTAGCTATTAAAATAGAAAAGCAGGAAGAGAACTGGAATTTGCATTTGCAAATAATTTCCCAAGTATTTTTAGAATCTCATTAATGTAAACTTTTCTCTACCTTTGAAATAGCAAAAGAAAGGAATGCTGGCATCGTCAGACACATACCCTACACATTAGGAAAACAGCTTTCCAAAGTCACAAAGGGAGACATAACCCTGTTTCATTGCCAGGGAAGCTGGAGTTCTTAATCATTATTTTAAGTGGTTAACCACTATTTTAACTTCTATTGCTTGTAGATCTTACAATTTTTATCTATTACTTTTCCATTATACTAGGACTAAATGATTATTGCAGATTTGACTGTATTCTGTAAATTTGCATTTACGAGTTCTCTAAAGGATGTATTTGCAAATGATGTTTAGTAACAAAACATTTAATTCATAATAATCTCAAAAGAAATAATCATTGTTACAAAATGAAATCCTACTTAAACCTACTGTACCTTTTAGTTTTTATCTTACACTCTACTTCCCAATCTTAAAAAAGATTTGTATCTCTTTTCCTGTATTTCTGTTAGGCCAGACAATCTGAATATAACACATTTTGTTCCAGTATTTTTCACTGCATGTGAAGGTAGGACTTACGGGTAAAGCTAGAACCAAGATCTCAAGAGAAGGAACTAATCTAAAAAGAGCTGCTTTCCATTAGCTCTGGCTTCATTTAAAATCTGAGAAAAATTGAACACTAAATGTGAGAATAAATATTTTCACCTATTGAGAAATAAATATTTTCAAACTCAGGTAAGAAGGGTTATCCATAATGTGCATGACATGTCTCCTTCCATCTCCCCTTAATCAGCCGTGCTCTATATCAGAACATCATACTGTAAGCTAAAAGTGGGCATTCAGCTAAGTCATCACTGGCTTCATTCTGTCCTGGTGCTCATACCAGGGTGGCCAAGGTCCAGCTCTCAGCATCTCTTACCTACAATAATTCTTGTAAAGACCTTTACCGGTTCCAGTTCCTTCTGAAATTAAAGAATATCATATCATCTATTACTTTAAAAATAATTGCTAATTATCATTAAACAATTATAAAGATGTTTATTTTAGACTATATTTGAATTATTCAGTAATTCTAAACTGGATTTGTGTTTGAAACTTTAATTTTCAAAAAGTCTTCAAGATGAGTTGATCAACTCTTGAATTCTAAAACATTTTTTCCTTTTGACTGTTACCTACACAAATTAATTTATGTACTTCCAATATTTTTACAGTTATCAAGAATGCATTTATTCTTCAAGGTCCAAAACATGAATGGATTTGTGCAACAGAAGTTGAGGATGATAAATTTCTATGGTTGTCTATACTCCAAAACGCCATCAAAAGTAGTATGGAAAAGTGAGTCTGGACTTCAAACACCAGGGGTGCCAATGTGCCCTGACAAAGACAGCATGTTGTTTTCTGTTCCAGAAGATCCAGTAAGAAGCAGAATAATGGTTCATCATGGATGATCGGTGGATGAACTAGGGGGATACATAAAGTTCCTCCTAACTTTTAAACTTTATCATCTATGCTCAATTAGGTGAAATGGTTAAGAAAAATTTGAATATAAAAATTTGAACCACTTTTGATAGTTTTCATGGACAGTATTATTTAATATGACTGACAAAACCTAAGACTGAGTAAGGATATTGAGTATTTAAAGATGTTTTCTGATCTAATGAAAAATAAAGTCATAATGAAAAGTATTTCTTAAATGATCAGTCTAGAGAAATGTCTTAATCTGTTGGTGATTTATCAACATCTTTTAACATTTCCATGAAATAGTTATGGATTTTAAAAATATGGAAATCTAAACAGTACTTTACTAAAAAACTGGTCCCATATAATCCAAAATATGAATGTATTTCTATAGAGAGCATTAAAAACATATCACTATAAAGCACTAAAATTTTCTGTAATTCTTAAGTGTTCTTTTGTTACAAAATTAAATTCTTAGACCGTCCAAATTAAATGGTTTAAAAATTTGTTACACTGCTAAATTAGAAGGCTGTTTGGTAGAGGGTGAGGGGGTATGTTCTAAACAACAAAAACAAAACTTGCCTGTAATGGAATTTAGCTGAGTAAAAACTGAAGAAATTAAGACAATTCTATTTAAAGCAGAAAAAAATAAAAACAGGTATTGAGTAGTTGTCTGGGCCCTTAAATCTTTCATTTAATTATTTAATAAACTGAAGCTATCACCTGGTTAGCCACTTTGAAACTTTAGCTGATATATGCAGTAGTGATATTTTTACTCAGTTAATGGTAGATAACACTGTATTAATCCTGGAAGCTTTTGGCTGTCAGTTTCCTCTTTGCTTCAAATTCTCCTTTAAGGAAATGAAATCTACTAGTACAGTCTAGGATTGTGAAGTAGGCTATTTTAAACATTTTCTTTTTTTCTACAACAAAAATACAAATTCCTTCTAATTCTTAAAAATTTAAATTCTTGTTAAAAAATGTACAAAAGTTAAAATGTTTTTAATTAGTGTAAAATCACACTTCTGATTATGATAAAACCATGCAGCTTAACATCTGTCAGAATAAAACATTAAAGGAATATCTGCTGTTAGTCAGCAATAAATGTAAATCCACAAATGTGACCAAAATGGAAATACCATATAATACAAAACAAATCCCAAGACACTACATTATCCTGAATAGGACATACTTTAGAAACTCTCTGTTAATAGGAAAAGTCTCTCTCTATAGCAAAAGAATGGAGTGGAAATGGTAACCCACTCTAGTATTCTTGCCTGGAGAGTCTCGTGGACAGAGGGGCCTGACAGGCTACAGTCCACGGGGTCGCAAATAGCTGGACATGACTGAGGGACTAAACAACAAGAACATGGCAAAAGAATGAGTAACAAGAGAACTAAAGATAACCAGGAATCTTAAGGAATTTTCATTTATTATAATAGTGAATAATTAAGATCTTCAGAAGTTCTAGAACATGTTACTTGAAAACACTTCTAGAGACTGATGAGCATAAGCTTATAATTGCGAGTTTAGTGCATAAAACGTGCAAAAAGTGACGTCTGCAACTGGACAGTACTTTTGCGGCTTGCGGTGTCAACACTCTCCCTTTGCTTCTAGCAGACGATTTAAAAACGCCTATCTTCAGTTATTTCCTAGTTTTTCAGGACTGCTGAGGAATTAAAATCTCACACACAACAAAGTTTAAGTCACAGGTGATACTGATCAAATTTTTGTAAGGAAAACATAAAATCTGCCCCCTAAGCTGATGTGAAAAAGCCTGAAAGTGCCATGAGACTCTTGAAGAATGCTGATTATAGCAGAGCTTATGGTTAAAGTATGCTTTATCCAATACAGTTCTTTCAAATTAAAAATCAAATAGGAAATGCATTTTAAAGATTTTTGGATTCTTTAAGTATTAAGCCTAAAAGACAAATTGACAGTTTATTTAATTTTGTCTCCTTTTGAAAATATTTCTGAGTTTGTGCCTAAGGTGTTAAATGAGAAGCCCATTCTGTATATCCAAGCAGTATGAGGTTTTGGCCACGTAAGTATAATGCACCAAAGTTATGGGATAACAAGGGAGGAGGGGGGCTGCGCCAACAAACATAATACAGCCTCCAGAAAAAGTCATCCTGACCCTTTTATTGTTGAAATTAAAAAATAAAAGATACTTAAATACAATGGTGAACATATAGGGCAAAACAGAATCATAAAATTTAATGTTGAATTAAGCAGTGAGCTGAATGTCTGGGTCTCCAAACTGGCTTTGAACCCAAAACCGCTTAAAAATGGGTATGTTCACAGTTAACGGCAATTGGCTTATAGGTGAGAGAATGGTCGAAGCTGTTCCAGTTGAACTTCCAGGGAAATTCTCTCCTCAAGAACATCCTGAAAAAGATGGAAAGACAAGTTACGTTTCAACATATAAGAAAATGAAGGCACATCTAACAGCAGCTCTGCATCAATAAAACAATTTACGTTCCTTAAGAAGATGAAGGGACAGCTGTTCCTTTTAGAAACAGTTTCTTTATAGGCGCTTACATTCAAAAACAATCTTAATTAAAATCTTTTTTTCTCATTACTTGAAATCAAGGTAATCGAATGTTTTTTCCTCCTTTATTAGAAAAGCCAGTATTTGCAGATGGTGGCTATTAATGCATGAATTTTGCACAAAGCCCACCCCTTGCAGTAACTGCAGATGAGCTGGTTAACAAAGATTATTTCCCCTGGTGATTACCTCTGGTCATAACAACCCCTGCACCTCATTTTGAGCTTCAGTTTCACAATGAATAAATGTATTTTATAATCGGAATTTCTAATGACTGTCGATTTGGGGCAGTCTTTTCAGACAGTCACCAACTTCTTATGCAGCCATATCCTTTTTTTTTCTCTATCACACTGACAGTTTTAACCAGAATGACCTCCTCCTATTTGGTACCATACTTTCTCAGAGGATAATGAGACAGTGATTTTTAAAAACAGCTTCTGTATACATGTTTCTATGGTTTTTCGTAGTTCTTCAGAAAAACATGCATTAACAAAACTTTCACCTCAAGGTATGCTACTAGCAAGCTTGTCATTTAGTTTTACATTCTTCCTTTACAATCGACCAAATTCACAAGTCATAGAACAGCTATGAATACCTTCTTTGATCAAAGAGTTATATAAGAATATCATTCCTTTAACATACATTAATCAAATGTCCAACATGTGTGAAGTTTTGAGGACAGAGACAAGATGGTTATAAATCTATCCAGGACAATCTCAGTTTATCTCTGATTTCCTGGCCTATATATTAACAAATCCTTTTCTCTTAAAAGTACTTTGGTTTGAACAATGTATTACATGGTCACTGTAAATGGGAATGATTACGACTTAGCCTCAGTGAGTTCAGGTTAGTAGGACAGAGACACAAATGTGCCACAGATATGGACAACGTGATAAATGCTAGAAAAGGAATATGAACAGAATATTACGAGACTCAACTAACTCTGTATTTATTTTACATTTCCATGGACTCCTTCCTCATCTTTATGGTTTACAACCTTGCTACTCAAAGTGAAGTCAACTGTCCAGGAGCATCTCCTTCACCTGGAAAAATTGCAGAACTCTCAGGTCCCTCTCCATACCGGACATGAATCAAAATTTTCATTTTAACATGGGACCCCTTCCTAAGTGTATACAATTAAGGTTTGAGAACCACTGGTTTATAAGATGTGAATGCCTAATAATGTTGATGAATCATACATGATTCTGCTTGTTAGTTTTTATGTATAGGGATTAAAAAAAATCATGGTTAGTAGTAAGCAAGAAAACAAACTTATCCTCTCAAGTACAGATGACAGAAGTACACACTGGCCCTGAACATCATTTCTATTTAAAGTTTGTCTTTTCTGTTTTAGAGATGATCTAAATTGCCCCCATCCCTCTTCTTTAGACCTGTCATTTTCATAGAATCTGAGTTGTTTTGATAAAAGGATAAATTTACAATACTCGAATCATTGTAGAATTAGTATGTAGACAGCCACATATATCATCCTGGAGGTAGCTGAGGTCACAACATTTCTACTCTTGGATTTCATTATGAAAGTTAATGAACATTTTCAGTTCAGTTCAGTAGCCCAGTCATGTCCGACTCTGCAACCCTATGGACTGCAGCACGCCAGGCCTCCCTGTCAATCGCCAACTACCAGAGTTTACTCAAATTCATGTCCATTGAGTCGGTGACGTCATCCAACCATCTGGCCCTCTGTTTTCCCCTTCTCCTCCTGCCTTAAATCTTTCCCAGCATCAGGGTCTTTTCAAATGAGTCAGTTCTTTGCATCAGGTGGCCAAAGTATTGGAGTTTCAGCTTCAGCATCAGTCCTTCCAATGAATATTCAGGACTGAACATTTTAGGAATATGCTTTACATACATGTAGGATAAGGCAATCATATAAGAAATTAGTACAGGAACTTCTTTTTAATATTAAAAGATTCAAAGGCATATAAAACATTTTAGATCCACACTTCTGCTACTTGGAAAAGTTTCATACTAGCATAAGAACTGCTGGATCACCTCCAAGTCTAGTTCAACACTAAGAGGCTCTGAGTCCATGGAACTTTCCAAATAAAGATTCAGAAACTACATTACCTTTAACTGTTGCTGCAATTCACTATTCAATCTGGCCAAAACTGTGTTGGTTTCCTTATTGCGTCTAATTGATGCCTGAATAGCTTTCTTATCTTTCCCAACAGACCTGAGAAGATAAAGAGAGCAAAAAACTTGACCTTCATTCTGATTATTAAATTTGCTCCCTTCTTCCCTGTGATTTATGGCTAATCCCAGAATGCTGAGGGAGCATCTTTGCCCTGCTAGCATAGCTCAACCTTGCTTGATCAGTTTTAAAGCTCAACCAAAAACTACTAAGCTTCACAGGCTTAATTACTGTAGTTATTGATTTAGTGACTTTTCTGTAGAACCACCTGAGTTTAAGTCAGCGCAGAGCAGGTATAAGCAAACTTTTTCTATAAATGGTCCGACAGCAAATATTTTAAGCTTTGCAGACCATACCATTTCTGCTGAATATTGTTTTTTTTTTTTTTTTAATCTTTTCTTTTTCTCTTTTTAAACAAAAATGTAAAAGCCCTTATAAAAACTGGCCATGGGTTGACTTTGGCCCATGAGCCCTACCTTGCCAATTCTTGATTCTAGAACAACCATAGTTAAAACATCAGTGTTACTGTGCACTATAATTTTTAAAGTCTGCTCTAGGATTTGCAACTTGAGTTGAACTTAATAATAGAAGGGGGGGAAAAGTGGGAAGGATATTCGACTTACTCATAAATGAGAAAACTCTCAAAGGGGAACGATGGAGGACCTGTGCTCAACTACAGGACCAGTCTGACCATAATTCCTTTCTGCTCAATATTTTGAATTACTGTGCATTTGGTTTCTAGTAATTACATGTGTTTAGGAACAGCTTTGATTACCGAGGAATAGAAGGTTGTGATGCAAGAACGGCAGCTAGGACACCTGTCTTCTGTGTATGTTCATCAACTTCTGGCCTTAACTCATCTTCTGATTTTAATCTCCTTCGAACAGGTTTAGGTGGTGGAGCAAGAGGTGTTGTGCCTTTGCTCTGGGAGAAAAGAATTTCATGAATAATAAGCATTTCTTGAAGACATTTGTGGTTTGTTAGCACTTTGCCAACATCATATGCTTTCTTTAAGCCTTTCATTCGCTAAAAATTATGGGTCACTTGTCCTACTTTAAAGCAATTTATATATTTGTGGCAACAGCTAACTTAAATTACAATGGGGAAGAATGTTCCTAGTGACATCACAACTGTAAATGTACCTATTGGACAAAATTTTTTACAGGGTTACATAACAAGCTGAAGGCCCGAATTCTGTGACTCAAGGCTATAATATTCAGTTTTAACATAACACACTCTATATATCTGTTCAATAACTATAAAAGGGAGTCTCCAGAAATATGCATCTAGTATCACCATAGGGTTTTCTATTCAAATATCCTAAGATATATTATCTTAATGAATACTTTATAAAGAAGTAGAAAACCAGGCAATTCTTTAAAAAATCTTTCATTAAGATATACAATAACTCTTAAAAATGAGTGACTATTTTATTGGAGATCTGTCCTCAACAGAATCAAATGTAACAGTCTGGTATTTACTGTAACCTGATTTGACCTGTTAAATAAAAACAAGAGTCAACTGCCATCCCTTTGGTTAAATGCTATTTTTAATCTATTGCCATTTACTGACAAAATAAAGTTTACTATTAAAAAAATTACAGAAGTACTAACAGTAAAAAAAAAAAAAAAGTGTCCAGAAAGTAGCATTTAAATACTTCCAGAAACACTCACTGTTTTAATGACTACTGGAGATGTCTCAATGACAACAAAAAAAGTGACCAAAATTTTTTTCTCAAAAAGTGGCCTGTTATCTGCAATGTACTTTGAAATGCAAACAACAGATAAGAAGGACTGATATATATAGAGAGATGCAGGTATAAAGCAAGTATATTAACACAAGGAAAAACGTTATATTTTTCTATTTCTTTAATTCTGTGTTTATATGAAATGAAGAACATTCACTAAACATACTGATAGTCATTTCGTTATATATGTAAGTCAAATAATTATGTTGTACATCTTAACTTATACTGTTATGTGTCAATTATATCTTAATAAAACTGGAAGAAAAATATAGTAAATATTAATGGTACAGTCAAGGTGTGGCTTTATTGTTGTACAATATAAAATTCTTTCAACTTTTCTGTATGTTTAAAATTTTTTGCAATAAATTTTTGGGAAAAAATTATTCCTAAGACAGCTAAAAAAAGGCAGAGTATAATATTAACCTTAGAGGGTTGATAATCTTTCCCTGTTATACTCAGAACTGAAATAACAGAAACTGAGTATGACAAAAACAGAAGTTCTACTTTATGTACTTGAAACAATGTAATAACCACACAAAATTTGGGAACCTCTGGCACGCATTAATACAAATGACAGGCTATCATCTCTACCTCTAGGTGGACTATGTTCTGAGACAAGCTATATGCATTACAGTTTAAGGCAGTGAAATGGGTTAGATGATCTCTAACTTTACTTGTAAGATTTTTCAAATTATATAATTTTTATATGTATAGAACAATCAATACTATAAAAGACTTTTGTATACCACATTGGCGGGAGCACTAGCAGCTGTCTTTTCTTCAATTTTACTATCTGTTTTGGCAACTCGAGAACTTGCGGGATCAGAAGCTTTTTCAACCTAGAGATGAGTATATTATTATTACAAATTATATATAAGTAACATACATATATGAATAAGTATATAAGTAACAGATCAGAGAGCAAAATGTTTAGAAAACATTCATTCTAACAGTAAGAAGCTCAGATGAAGATGAGAGGAGTTTGAGACTACCTTGTGAAATGATCATGCATCTGCCCCTTTAGGGCAGAGAGGGAAGAGAATATATCTCTGAGGGGATGGCAGACAATGTCTGGGAAGTTCTCTGGTTGGGGGAGGGTACATAAAAGTACACCCTGCACACCGCTACTCCCACCTCAGGCCTGCTCTGCCTTCCTGGAGGTACAGCCCATTTCCCTAGTAGCCCTAGGCCAGGCGCAAAGTTTGAAGAACTAGCTGGTAGAAAATTTTCCATGGATCAAATCTGTAAGAACTCTTTATGTAAATTATGCCAGTCAAAAGTCAGTTTTTTTAATCTATTAGAGAGGATCAGTATAAACTGGAATAATCAGAGCAAACTTCAGAATTCCCCTGTTCCCTCCAACTCCATATTTACACTTATGAGGACAGGGATCCCTGTCCCTCATAGAGAAGTTTTTGCTGCTAAAACCAGACAGTCCCCCAGAACACTGGCTGCAAAAATGAATTTCTGGAATCCTGTGGTAAGACTGTCTAACTGATGTAACTTACTCCCATACAATTTTCACCAAATCACACAATCAAATGGTTAGCATTAAGATGCAACCCCATAAACTGACTTATTCTCATACAAACTGAGTGTAGCTATGGCAACCACAGCTTATCATACAGAAATCTTCGAATCACACAATCAGATGCTTAGCATTAAAATGCAACTCCCAGAACAGTGTTTTAGCCAAAACCAGATGGTTCCATCTTTTCATGTGACATCTACCCTTCACCCAGATATTGATTCTTACTAAGCATTTTATGCAACCAGCAGGTGGTTTGAGGCCAGTAAGAAATTGAGAAGCATTGATCTAGGGAATATAAACCCTCTAAAAGCAGCAATAGCAGATATTTTACTCACTGATGTCCCTTCTATTATCTGCTCTTTTAGGGGTTCCTCTGTTTAAAGACTGGCTTATGAGCACAATATTGGAAGATTCCCAGCAGAAAATTAGAGAAGCCCTTGAAAACTGACCGGCAAGACCTCTGGATGTTTCTCGGCTTCATCATCTTGTTCTTCATTTACATTTGATGCAGCAAACACTTCAAATTGGCTGAAATCTGCAAAATTTGGTTGCTCTGGTATCTGCTGAGGTGAGGTACTAGTGTGAGTTATTAGGCCATCGGCATCCACTGGGCGATGCACAACGGGACCAGGAGCCTACAAGAGGGTTTAGGATACAGGAAGGAGCAAATCATTTTACTGATCTAGTGTCACAGAGGAGCCTTCTTTTTCTTTGAAAATTTATTATAAGGATGCTCTGATTTATTAGCTGAAAATTCAGGAAGGTGAGCTACAGTAACATTTAGCTCTAAAAAACCTTGAGTGAAATGCCAAGACACTAAAAAATTAAGATAACAAATCTCCAAATAAAAAGATACTTTAACAAAATTCTTATTGCCAAGAATGTGCATCAAAGGAGAGAAGTTCAGGCCTTAATCTCTAATTCTCCCCTTGCATCTATTTCTTTCTTAATTAGGTTGCTGCATAATTGTTCATTATTTTAAAAAGCTGTTTTTAAAAATGTTTCATTATGTTTCTAAAAAGACTGTTATCTTTAAAGTGTGAAAACCAGTGCTCTAGCTGTTCTCTAGCACTCCAGTGCACTCTCCTTCAATTTGTCCACTCTTTACAAGATGAATTCTTCTAAAGTCTCCATTTGAAAACTAAATTTATTGAGTATCTGCTTTTGACCAAACAAATAACGTCCATCCTTAACAAAGCTGATAATCTAGTGCAGGATACGAGAAAAGTAAACAAGGGATTAAAATACAGTGTGAGGTGTTTTGTGACAAAGGAAGTACAGGAAGCTAAAGGAATAAATCTGAAGTCTCTCTCCTGCTTACCCTTAAAAAATTCTCCATATCCTACAAGAAAAACTCCACCGTCTCAGTATGATATAAGAGATGCTCTGTCATTTCCTCACCTCTTCAATTTTATTTCCCATCACTCTAGTTGTACTGAACTCAATAGCTCTTCCGTGAAGAATATGCCAGGCTTACCTTACCCTCTTGTGCCACTCCTTCTGGTTGTAATGCCTTTTCCTCAATAAATAGTATTTTATCTTTCAAGTCCCTGCTTAAGTCTAACTTCCTTCATTTTACTTGACATTTTCAGTGTGATCCCTGATGTTACTAGCTAGGACATCTATGCTAAAACATTTTATAAGTATGTCTACTATAGCATTTTTATTATAACTGTTTACAGGTCTGTTTTTCCCACTAGACTGGTTCTTGAGTGAAGAGATAATTCACTGGGTTTTACACCTTAATGCAGTAAAAGTATTTTTGTTGGCCCTTTAGATAAAATAAATACTGGAATATTCAAATTTCAGTATCTTTGACAATTAGGAAACCATCTTTTTAACTACAAATAGCCAATTTCATTATAAGACTCCAACTCAGAAAAATCAACCTAATTCATTCATGTAAAAATGTAGCTAAGTCAGTCACATAAAACTTAGCTACAAACTAGAATCTATTTTGGAACATAATAGTTTTATGCAGATGAAACAACTATGACCTGTTAGTTGTGCAACACTTTATTCACTGATGCAGGAAGATACAGGGAGGTTACCCTGAGTCACTACTAGGTCCAGGACATACTGACACTTCCTATCCCTCAATCCACTGATCCTTCTTCTAAACCCTCCTTTGCCAAGACACTATCATTTGATTCACTTCTAAGTTTCTTTCAAAACACAACCCAAATCATTATTGGAATTCTTATCATCTAAGAAAAGACCTAGCTTCTCTGAATTAAATATGCATTAAGAATGAGTTAGGCAATTACCGATTTTCAAAATAATTCTAGAATAGAATCAAAGACCTAACAGATAAACTGACCAAGGGGACTATAATAACCGATGCTTACTAATGAAGACCTAGAATTACCTGTGAGGGCTGTGGTCTTGGAGGCACTGCAGGAGGTTGGGCAACAACTCCAGCCTGTTGCTGTCCTGTGTGAATACACAAGTCCTCTTTTTGTAAATATATATAATTACTTTGCTAGTAGAGCAGATAGGCTGAATGAATGTGATCAAATGATAAAGATTTCAAATGCCAATGTATCGTACTGGAAGCCAAGTCCATCTCGCCAGCTGTCTGGATATGGTTGAGTCTCACAGCCTCTTCTCAGACCTCTCTTCTCTTGCTCTGCTGCGCACAGCACTCGTCTTGCTCCTCCCTGTTCCTGTAACACTGTATGTCTGGTTTTCTTCCCACCTTTCTGACTACTTTTAGCTATCAAATATGAAGACTTCCAAATTTCCTCTTTCCATTTAGTATTTTAGTTTATTATTTCTAGTAAATGTTCTCAAATAATATATCAATCTTGCTTAGCCCACAGGTCCAGCGACCTGTCGATTTTTCTCTTCTTTCTCATCATTCCAAATACATAATATCAAAAACAGAACACCATCACCCTCTATCCTAACTTTTCTATTTTGACCAACAGTAAGACCAGTCATATAAAAATTGAACCCTCTGAGTACGTTATGACTCCTCTCTCTCCTCTATCATGTAATGTAAGACCTTTTAGCTTTTCCTCCTTAATATCTCCATAGAAAATTTTTCTTTTAAAATCTCTTGTGGCATCTCTCAGGTTCCCATCTTTATCATTTGAACTCACGTTTTAGATAGTCATTAAGGAAAATAAATTCCCTTTCATCTGATACTTTTTCAATTTAAAATTTTTCTTCAGATAAATATCAAAAAATAAGAGAAAACAAAATACTGTGTATCTGTAATCAACTAAATATATTTAACAATTTAACGTATTTAATTTGTATCACAGTTCTCTAACCCCTACCTGTTGTGACGGAAAAGGTCCGATTCATATCTAAAGATGATGATCTAGAATGAGAGGGCTGAGGCCTTGGAGGTGGAGGTGGTGGTGCAGTGTTTTCAGGCGATGTTCCTGAATGAGACCTGCAAAATTGGCCCCGTTACAATTGGTCACGTTATTGATATTGCAGCTTTTCTTTTTAAGCAATCAAACTTAGCTAAGCAGCAAAGGATCTTATTGGTGTGACATTTCTCCAGAGGGTACACAAGTATTACAATGAATAGAGTATTATTTACGATGTGCATTCAACAAGCAGTTACTTAATACAGCAAATAATCTTCTTTATAATTATACATTTAACAAAATTTTAAAGAACTTTAAAAAAGTTATTAACATGAATTCAAGGTAGACTACTAACCGAGCGTAATGTTTTCATATTCAGTTAAAGGCGATATTAGTCTGAAAAGCTGTTTTCAAAGAAGAGAAACTGTACTTTCAGATATGGTTAGCTTTCAACTTATTTAAATTTGGTCAGCTGAAGTACACTTTGGCTCAACTATGTGAGATGCCATCTCATCTTAAAATCACTCGTTTTAGAGGTGATTATACTCATGTTCACTCACCCTGGAGATCTGCTTATTAGCACCAAAGTCATCTATATTCTGAAGAATTTCATGGACTAAGATAATCTAATCCTCTTTAGGAATAAAGAGCAGACTAAAATCCCAAATGAGAACTCTAAGACATATGAAGAAGCAGCCTTCTGACTGTGTGAGCTCTTGGAGAGTCTACGTTACCGGTCTCTCCATACATCCTCCAGGTGTGTGGCAAAACACTCTTATGATGTATGAAAAGCAGCGGAAAAAGATGCTTCTGTCCTGTGCAGTTTTGAGAGGATGGTGAAGCCCTGGGAGACAGACCCCTTGCCACCTCACCCTGTCCCGTATCATTTTTGTCTGTGCCTGAAATGTTAACATGTGATACAGGTCTTCAGGATGGGTAGGTAGCCCAACACTGGGCTGCGTGTCCGGATGACATTTAAAAACACCAAATTCTTTTGGTAGTTGTCCCATAAGGCTCTAAAAGGAAATCTGCACATTTCATACTTAAAGAGACTCTCACTGCTCAGCTACAAAAAAGGACTGTATTAAACCAACTGCCAAGAAGTTATCAGTTTATTTTAAACCTTCCACAGAACACCAAGAAGACAACGATTCCTTTTGCTTTTCTTTTCTTTGGAAAGTGTAAAAATCATTTCCCTTTTACATCAATCAATAGGTAACCTGACAGCCTACAGAGATGTGAAGAACTGAGAAAAATAATTTATGCATGCATACATGCTGAGTCACTTAGACTCTGTGCGACCCTATGGACTACAGCCCACCAGGCTCCACTGTCCACGGGATTCCTCAGGCAAGAATACTGGATGGGTTGCCTTTTTCTTCTCCAAAAATAATTTATACTTGGTTTCAAATAATTTTCAATATTAAAATGTAACAAAATACTTTAATTATGCTTTTTTAATTAACAGAAACACTAACCTTTGACGAGTTACGTTGTTTCCAATCTGTTCTGGATCCGAAGTAAAAGAGTCTGAACTACTGTACCCATCTGCTGATAAATGGGATATATCCTATTTAATAATAATCATTTCTTTACTTTTTATTCTATATGCCCTAAAAAGGTAACTGAATTATTGTTTCAAACCAGGGATATTAAAAGATTGGCCAACAGGTTAATGTTTCAGTATTGTGTTACTAACCATAAAAGATTAGATATAAATCAAATAAATGGTAAATAAAATAAATAAATCAAATAAATACTTATACAACAGAATACTATGCACAGAGAGCAATTACAATCTAAAAAAGTTACTGTTTGATAATAGAGAAATATTCAAAATTAGTTACATGGAAGCAGGGCGGGAAACAGTACATATATCACAACTTCATTTCATATAAAAATATAACATGCACAAAGTAAAGATTAAGGTTGACAATGGATGTTAATTATGGTCATTTGTGGAACAGTGAGATTATAACTTGTATTTTCTTATTTTTATTAATTTCTACAAGTGTGAATAGTTTTTATAATAAAAAAATTCATTTTAAAGGATAAATTAGAAGCATTTTAAGTTAAAAAGTGAACTTAATTGTTTATGCAAATTTTAAAAAAGTTGATAAAGGAATAAACTGTGCTTAGACAATGATAAAACTTGTGAAATTAGCCAGAGGGTACCAATTTTTCACCTGAGGACATATTTTTAATTTCCTCAAAATCTTATAAAGGAGCAGAGAATCCCAGCATCAGACTAACAGCTATGAAGCAATAAAGAAGTTTTAAAACAGGAACTCTAGGGATAATCTGAAGAAATACTATGAAATACCTTTCAAGAGTTATAAATTGAAGGGACTGGTTATTTAGTTTTGTTTCATTTCAAAGTGTATCCCGCTTCTTTTTCCTGTCAAATCACTGAGAAGTTTAATAACTGGTACAGGAAGGATGCTAAAATTAACACATTCCCATTTGGACGTTGTTAACAGGCATCTCAGACCGAACACGTCCAAAACTGAATTCCTACCCTTTCTCCCACCAATCTTCTACTATAATAGAGTTCTTCAATTTACAGTGGCTCTGGCTAACATCCCTTGAATCACCCTGATTCCCTTGGCCCCACCCCTAATCCTGTGTATCACAAAGGTAAGCAAATCCTGTGGTCTTTTCCCACAAAATCTAGCCAGAATCTGACCACTTCTAACACTTCTACTGCTACCACCCTAGGCCAAGACATCATCTTCTCTTGCCTGTATTATTATAACCGTTTCCTAAAACCGTCTTTCCCTGTTTGAATTCTTGCCTTCTATTACCAATATAGCAGCCAGAATGATCTTGTTAAAAAAGGAAGGTCAGGTTACATCACTTTTCCATTCAGAAACCTTCTAAATGGAGTTTCATCTTTCTCGGTAGAAGTCAGTCTTACACTGCTCCCCGGTTACTATTCTCCCACATGGTAGTTCTAGTTCAGGTGTTTGCTGGCTGTTTCCAGTAGATATAAAGAAGGCATCCTCCCTAAACCAGGGCTCCATATTGGCTATTCCTTTGGCCTAAAACATCCTTCCTTAAGATACTCACACAGTTAAATTCATATCCTTCAAGTTTTAACTCAAATGCCACTTTTTGGTAAGGCTTTCTTTGATCACCTTACTTAAACTGTCACTCCCTCTCCCCTTTCACAACTTAATTTTTATCCAGGGTGTTAACTATATCCTAAGATACAGTTATTTTTATTTCCTTTTTCTCTTGTCTCCCCTATAAAATGCAAACTTCATAAGGGCAAAGAAATTTTTGTTTTGTTTACTGAATACTCAGTGTCTAGAACAGAGCCTGACACATATTAATAGTATTCCATTAACAATGACTGAATGAACATGTACACAATTTCCTGTGAGAGGAAGAAAGGAGTGAGAAAGAGCTAGCTGAGAGGGATGGCCAACAGGAGGCCTGCCTTGAAGCAGGTGCAGTGACAACAGGCATCCATTTATTAATACAGAGGGTTGCTGCTCCTGCTGCTAAGTCGCTTCAGTCGTGTCCGACTCTGTGCGACTCCAGAGACGGCAGCCCACCAGGCTCCCCTGTCCCTGGGATTCTCCAGGCAAGAACACTGGAGTGGGTTGCCATTTCCTTCTCCAATGCATGAAGGTGAAAAGTGAAAGTGAAGTCACTCAGTCGTGTCCAACTCTTAGCGACCCCATGGACTGCAGCCCACCAGGCTCCTCCGTCCATGGGATTTTCCAGGCAAGAGTACTGGAGTGGGGTGCCACTGCCTTCTCTGAATACAGAGGGTAGGGCTCTTTAAAAGGATTGACTATTCTCTGCATTATCCAGTGAAGATAATACTAAATGGTTATATACTAAAATTCTTCAGATTCTAAATGCAGACTAAGGATAAGAGACAAGATGGCAGAGGAGCAGGTGGAAGTGGAGTACACCTCTCTTCACAGATGCATCGGGAACACATCTTCAGATGCAGAAGACCTTGCAGAGCACCAGCCCAGAGCTAGCAGGAGTCCCTGACCACCGGAGAGGAACATACAGATCCACACAAAACTGGGCAGGACAAAGAAGGGAAGGGAGAAAGAGGAGCAGAGTCAGCACAGCTGAACCTGTCCCCAGCAGGTGGGGAAGTGGAAGAAGGGGTGATATCCCTATACCAGGGCAGTCGGCTGGGACAAAGGGGAAGCATCTGAGACTGTTGGAGAGTGAAGGCGCTGATCTGTGACAGTCTGAATGGAGTGAGAACCACACAGACAACCTGTGCTGTGGCCCTACATAGCCCAGGCAGGGACACAGCCCACCAGAACGCAGAGCAGCTGGGAGCTGGAGCGTAACCGCAATCCCAGGGCAAGGACTGCTGTTGATTTTGGGGAAACAGCCGAGAGGGACGGGAGGGAGGAGACTGCTGTAGGGAGTGCCTCTGGAATAAAGTCAGGCAGTCATGGAAGCAGGGTGCTACTGCTGAGTCACATACAAGGAGTGGCGCCATCACTTCTCCCCCTACATGCTGGCATGCGCAGCTGAGTAACAGAGGAATATCCCAGAGAAGGCGGCCATCTGAGTGCCTGACATGCCAAGCAACAGAGAAGGACCCTCATCAGACCCTCTGAACGCCAGCTGCCAGAAGCTAGAAAGAGATTCTAACAGCACCACATCTCCTGTGCCCATGGCTGCCAGCCTCCCGGCATACCTGGCGCCATCAAAGTCCCTGCGACCTAAGCACCCCACCTGCACACCTGGTCCTCCCTGGGGCAGACCCAAGTCCTAGAGGCAGCCTCAGGAACTAATTCCTGTAAATGACCCACAAGCAGAGGTGGGGGTAAAACCACAACTGAGTTCCAGGGGCAGAGTGGACAAGGAAGAGGGTTGAAAACCTTTTCACCAGCTATACTAGCTAGAGATTATATCCACATGATCAACTAGGCAGACTCTGTGTCTATGGAATGCATAGAAGGGCGAGTATATCCACAAAACAAAATGCCCTAGCTCTGACAGCTGTGGACGCTGGAGGCAAGAACCTACAAGAGGAGAATTAGATTAGAGTCTGTGCTGTCCCCACAGCTGGTCTAGAGACCAGCTCCCCCGAGACTGGAGGGCTTCCTAGCAAGGCGGAAGTGGGCTGTGAATCACAGGAAGGGAAAGGATGCTGCCAGCTGAGACCTGAGAAAAACATTTATTATTATTCTTATATTTTGATTTGTTCTGTAGTTGATTCTGGTTTTCTTTCCTCTGATGCTGTGGTTGTTGACTTCATTATTATTGTATCTATTTAACCTTTCGAGAATTGTTTAAAACACATTTTATTTCCTTCATATACATCTATCTCTACATTGGCTTTTTGCAGATCTGTGGGGCTTTTTCTTTGTTGTTTCGTTTCCTTATTTATTCTATATAAATTCTATTTATATAGAGTAAGATTTATATATTATATATCATATATATAATATATACACTACTGTATACAATATATTCTTTTTATATATATATAGAATATATATACATATATAGAGAATATACAATAAGATTATTATATATAAATCTTTTTATATACTTTACTTTTCTATTTTTTTCTTTCTTCTTTTCACCGTGTTAGTTTGTTTGCTTTATTCCTCAGCTGGCTCTCTTCTTTGGTCTTGTTTTCTGTTTAGTTAGTGTTGTTTTTAATTTGTCGATATCACTTATAGTTTCCTTTGCTCACAGGGTCACTCTCTTGTACTTTGTTTTCTCTGGACTATTTTGGTTTTGTGTGTGTGTGTGTTCCTTTGTTTCTGTTATTATTTGTCTGATTTTGAATTCACCATTTGTCTGGGGTTCTTTTTTGTGTGTGTTTGTTTTAATCCCTTTATTGCCATAACAAACAGCTTGTGGGATCCTGGTTCCTTGATGAGAGATTGGGCCTGAGCCTCCGGGTTGGAAGCACTGAGTCCAGGACACTAGTTGGCCAGAGAATTCCTGATCCCAGGGAGTCTTAATTAGTGAGAACTCCCACAAAGGCCTCTTCCTGTATCCAAGACCTGGCACCACTTAACTGCTGGCAGCACCCAGCAAAGAGCACCTTACCCAAACAAGAAGCAAGACCTCAAGAGGAGACAGGCTTCCCAGAGACACCCCAAAACACACCACTCACACAGCCTTGCTCATTAGAGAGGGGGAAAAACTCACCTCCTCCTACCAGAAGGCAGGCACAAGTCCCTCCCAACATGAAGCCTACACAAACCACTGGACCAACCTCACTCACTGATGGCCAAGACCAAAATCAAGAGAGGATACGTCAAACACAGTAAGTTAGATAACATGAAAAAACAGAAATATTGTGCAAACGAATGAACAAGGTAAAAACCCACAACATCAAATAAACAAAGAGGAAATAGTGATGATAGTAAAGATGATCCACAATCTCGAAAACAGAACGGAGAAAATGCATGTCATTTAACACATTTAACAATGACCCAGAAGAAACAAAGAATAAACAGAGACAAACACAATTACCGAAATTAAAAATAATCTACAGGGAATCAACAGCAGAACAACTGAGGCCCAAGAATGAACTGAAAGACAGAATAAGTGGAAATAACTGCTGAAGAGTAGAATAATCACAGAAGAATGAGAAGAACTGGGGATAGTCTCAGAGACTGCGGGGATAATATTAAACTATCCATTCCAGTATTCTGGCCTGAAGAATTCCATGGACTGTGTTGTAAAATATTAAACACACCAACATTCAAATTAAGAGGTCCCAGAAGCAGAAGAGAAAAAGAAAGGGTCTGAGAAAATTTTTTAAGAGATTATAGTTGAAAACTTGCCTAACGTGTGAAAGGAAATAGCCAATCAAGTCCAAGAAGCACAAGAGAGTTACATAAAGGATAAATCCAAGGAGAAAAATGCTGAGACACATATTAATCAAACTGACAAAAATTAAACACAAAGAAAAAATATTAAAAGCAGTAAGTGAAAAGCAACAAGTAACATACAAGGGAAACTCCACACAGTTAACAGCTGTCTTTCAACAGAAACTCTGCAGGCCAGGGGCAATGGCAGGATATATTTAAAGTAACAAAAGGGAAAAATCTACAACCAAGACTACACTACCCAGCAACAATCTGATTCAATATTGACAGAGAAATCAAAAGCTTTACAGATAAAAGTTAAGAGAATTTAGCACCACCAAAGCAGCTTTACAACAAATGCTAAAGGGACTTCCATAGGAGAAGGAAAAGACTTACAAAAACAATTAAGAAAATGCCAATAGGAATATATGTATCAACAATTACTTTAAATGTAAGCGGATTAAAAATAATAATAATAAATAAATAAATAAATGTAAATGGATTAAATGCTCCAACCAAAAGACAGACTGGCTGAATGGATACAAAAACAAGACCCGTATATAAGCTGTCTACAAGAGACCCACTTCAGACCTAGAGATATATATGGACTGAAAGTGAGAGAATGGAAAAAGATATACCATGCAAACGGAAACTGAAAGCTGGAGTAACTATTCTTATATCAGACAAAATAGACCTTAATATAAAGGATATTACAAAAAATAACAGAAGGACACTACACAATGATCAAGGGATCAATCCAAGGAGACACAACAACTGTAAATATTTACACACCCAAAATAGGAGCATCTCAACAAGGCAAACACTAACAGTCATAAAAGGGGAAACTGACAGTAAAACAACTAGTAAGGGACTTTAACCCCCCACTTACACCAATGGACAGGTCATCAAAACAAAAAATAAGGAAACATGAGCCTTCAATGACACATTAGACCAGATGATCTAACTGATATTTTTAAGACATTCCATCCAAATGCAGAAGAATAAACTTTCTTCTCAAGGTCTGCACAAGGAACATTCTCCAGGGTAGATCACATCTTGGGTCACAAATCAAGCCTTGGTAAAATTTAAGAGAACTGAAATTATATCAAGCATCTTTTCTGACCACAGTGCTATGAGACTTGATTTTCAACTGCGGGGAAAAAAAGCTGTAAAAAACACAAACACATGGGGAATATGTTTAAAACATATTAAATAATACGTTTTAAAATAAGCAACAGGTTACTGAAGAAATAAAAAGGGAAATAGAAACATATACCTAGAAAAACAAACAATAATGAAAACATGATGACTCAACACCTATGTGATGCTGCAAAAGCAGTTCTAAGAGGGAAGTTTATAGCAACAGAGTCCTACCTCAAGGAAAAAGAAAAACACTGAATAGACAATCTAACCTTACACTTAAAGCAATTGGAAAAATAAGGGAAAAAAATCTCAAAGTTAACAGAAGGAAAGAAATAATAAAGATCAGAGCAGAAATAAGTAAAAAATAAAAGAAAGAATAGCAAAAATCAGTAAAACTAAAAGCTGGTTCTTCGACAAGATGAACAAAATTGACAAATCATTAGCCAGACTCATCAAGAAAAAATGGAGAAGACTCAAGTCAACAAAATTAGAAATGAAAAAGAAGAGGTTACAACAGACAACGCAGAAATACAAAGGATCATAAGAGACCATTACGAACAACAATATGCCAATAAAATGGACAATCTGAAAAAAATGAACAGGTACTTAGGAAAGTTCAACCTTCCAAGACTGAACCAGGAAGAAATAAAAATTTTGAACAAGCCAATCACAAGCACTGAAATCGAAACTGTGATCAAAAATCTCCCAAAAAACAAGTCAGATGGCTTCACAGGTGAATTCTATCAAATGTTTTGAGAAGCACTATCCTTCTCAAAGTCTTCCAAAAATTGCAGAGGACAGAACACTTCTAAACTCATTCTATGAGGCTACCATCATCCTGACACCAAAACCAGACAAGGAAATCACAAAAAAAGAAAATTACAGTCTATGTCACTGATGAACGTAAGTTGCAAAAATCTTCAACAAAATTCTAGCAAACACAATCCAGCAACACATTAAAAGGATCATACACCAAGATCACATTGGGCTTATCCCAGGGATGTCAGGCTTCTCCAATATATGCAAATCAATCAATGCGATACACCATATTAACAAATTAAAAAATAAAAATCATATGATAATCTCAACAGATGCAGAAAGAGCTTTTGACAAAATTCAGCACACATTTATGGTAAAACTCTCCAGAAAATTGGAAAAAAAGGAACCTATCTCAAGTAATAAAGGTCATATATGATAAACCCACAGTAAACATTATTCTCAATGGTGAAAAACTGAAAGCATCTCCTTGAAGATCAAGAAGACGACAAGGGTGCCCACTCTTGCCACTATTATTAACAACATAGCTTTGGAAGTCCTAGCCACGGCAATCAGAGAGGAAAAAGAAATAAAAGGAACCCATATTGGAAAAGAAGAAGTAAAATTCTGTTTGCAGATGACATGATTCGCTACCTACAAAAGCCTAAAGATACCATCAGAAAATCGTTAGAGCTAATCAGTGAATTAATTTAATAAAGTTGCAGGATATAAAATTAATACACAGAAATCCCTTGCATTCCTATGCACTAAGAATGAAAAATCAGAAAAAGAAATTAAGGAATCCATCCCATTCACCATTGCAACAGAAAGAATAAAACACCCAGGAATAAGCCTATCTAAGGAAATGTAAAAGCAATATACAGAAAACTATTAAGACATTGATGAAGGAAGTCAAAGACAACATAAACAGATGGAGAGATACACCATGTTCTTTCTTGGATTGGAAGAATCAATACTGTGAAAATGAAAATACTACCCAAAGCAATCTACAGAGTCAAAGCAATCCTTATCAAATTACCAATGACATTTTTTACAGAACTAGAACAAAAAATATCCACAATTTCTATGGAAACCCAAAAGACCCTGAATAGCCAAAGCAAACTTGAGAAAGAATGGCACTGGAGGAATCAACCTCCCTGACTTCAGACTACACTACAATGTAGTCATCAAGACAGAATGGTAGCGGAACAAAAACAGAAATACAAACCAATGGTACAAGATAGAAAGCCCAGAGATAAACCCACACATCTATGGGCAGGTGTGACAAGGATGCAAGACTTTATCTTTGACAAAGGAGGCAAGACTATAGGATGAAAAGTCTTTTATTGAAAAGACAGTATCTTCAATAAGTGGGGCTGGGAAAACTGGACTGCTATGTGTAAAAGAAGGAATTAGAACACTTCCTAAAACTACACATAAAGATAAACTCAAAATGGATTAAAGACCTAAATATAAGACCAGAAACTATAAAATTCTTAGAGGAAAACATAGGCAAACACTGTTTGACATAAATCATATCAAGATCCACTATGACCCACCTCCTAGAGTAATGGAAATAAAAATATACAAATGAGATCTAATTAAACTTAAAAGCTTTGGCACAGCAAAGGGAAACCATAAACAAGATTTAAAGACAACCCTCAAAAAAAAAAAAAAATAATAAAGACAACCCTCAGAATGAGAGAAAGTAACTGCAAATGCAGCAGCTGATAAAGGATTAATCTCCAAAATATACACACAACTCATGCAGCTCAGTATCAGAAAAACCAACAAACCAATTAAAAAACAAGCAGAAGACCTAAACATACATTTCTCCAGATGACATACAGATGACTAATAAACATATGAAAAATGCTCAACACCAATTATTAGTAGAGAAATGCAATCAACACTACAATGAGGTATCACACCACACCAGCCATAATGGCCATCATCAAAAACTGCACAAAAAATAAATGCTGGAGAGAAGGTGGAAAAAAAGGAACACTCTTGCACTGTTGGTGGGAATGCAAACTGATATAGCCACTATAGAGAACAGTATGGAGATTTCATAAAAAACCAGGAATGAAACTACCATATGACCTAGCAATCCCACTACTGGGCATACACCCTGAGAAAACAGTAACTGAAAAAAACACATGTATTGCAATGTTCACTGCAGACACAGAAGCAACCTAGATCTCTGTTGAAAGATGAATGGATAAAGAAGTTGTGGTACAACATACAATGGAATATTACTCAGCCATATAACAATGAAAGAGTTTGAATCAGATCTAGTGAGATGGATGAACCTAAAGCCATTTATTCAGAGTGAAATAAGTCAGAAAGAGAAAAAGATCATATATTAATGCATATATATGGAATCTAGGAAAACGGTATTGATGAACCTATTTGCAGGGCAGGAAAAGAGACTCAGACATAGAGAACAGGCTTATGGACACAGTGTGGGCAGAAGAGGGTGGGATGAACTGAGGGAACTGGACTGAAATACAAACATTATCATATGTAAAACATATAGTAAGGGGAAGCTGCTGTATATCACAGGGAGTGTGACCCGGTACTCTGTGATAACCTAGAGGGATGGGATGGGATGGGGTGGGAGGGAGGGAACATATGTATACCTATGGATGACTCATGTTGATATACGGCAGAAACCGACACAACACTGTAAAACAATTGTCCTCCAATTAAAAATAAATTAATTAATAAAATAAACCTCACACGGAAGATGTAATTTTGTCTTTCACTTACCTACAGTATTTCCAGAAGCAAATTTCACTGATGAATTTATCTTATTTTCTTCTGAAAGGTCAGATGTTTTCACAAGCAATGGGCTAGTGGGATTAGTATGATCTAGGAGAGAATTAATAGGTAAACATACAAGATATAGATACCTGCATTAATAAATTCATAAACCTCAGAGTATAAGACTTCATTTTAATACTCCAAAGAAGCAGCAAGTAAATCCATGAAATATAAGACAAAGTAATATTTTAATAGGATAAATATAAACCTGTTTATATAGAATTTGTTATCTGCCACAACAGAAGATATCTTATAATGAAAAAGTCAAGCTGCATGTTCATACTTTGTTAATTTTATCCCTTAGGGCAATTAGTTAAATAAAGCACCACACAAACAACCATAAAGTAAGTAATTTATTGTTGTCGACCTACATAGAAAACAAATCTACCTTTGAGAGACCCTAACTAAAACATTTAATCTAAAATGAGGAGAAACTTCAAGAATTAAAGCAAAATAAACAAAGACAATATTCATTTTAACATACACCTCTTCAGTTAAAATTTGAACACATTTTTCAACGTAGATTCGTAAGAAAGATCATAAAAATACAGAATGCATTAGAAAAGTCACATTTTCCAAGCATCCTTATTTAAAATTTTATAAATTAAACACAATAATTTGCTTAAATTTAAAAATATACACATAATACATAGTATATTGCTGTAAAAAGTACTATGTTAAAAATAAGTAATTAACAAAAGGAATTTGAACTCAGAATGACTGCTTGTGTATTTTGGTTTGATGCTAAAATATTAACACAACACACTAAACTAAAAAACAACCCAGCAACAGTTTTCTTACCACTGCCAGTTCTTTTAAGTTCCATTTCCTGCATGTGGATTTTGCTTGGAGTCATCCGAATGGGAACCGGATGAACAATAGCAGTATCCTACAGACAAATGGGAGGACATACAGAATTTGTATTAAAAATGCCAAGTAGATACCATGAAATAACCAAAACTAACAATACTTCAAAAACTAGTGGACAGAGTTCTCATTCACACTAAACTAAGCATGAGAAGTAATTTTTTAACTAAAAATTCCAGAATTATATTTAAAAAATCAAGCTTACTATATATGCTTAAGAATCTGATTTGTTTTATAAAAAGTATATTTTAACTCTGAATGATTAAAGATGTGAAGAAAAAAATTGGTCTTACACAATTCATGACAATATTCAAAGGCAAAGTGTGAAACGATCTGATAAAATTATATAAATTTGAACCTTTGAGGTTAAAAGTGAACTATTTATGAGAATCCAAAGACTGAGTAACAGACTGAACTCATTTTCACTAAACTGCTCAAGAAAACTTGACACTCTTCTTTTTCGTGTATAAACAAAGTTAATGAAATGCCCATCGTATTGTAACAGTAGGCACAATACATACTTCATATAGATTAGTTCCACAGAACTGTTTAAAATTCATGCATAAAACTTCCACAAAGGAATTCATTTTCTAAGTTAGGATAAGTAACACTCCTACTCTAATACTTAAACTTTTCATGACTATAATACATCTGATAATCCTCAACTTAACTCATGAGTAGCAAGTCTAGTTAGAGCAGTTAAGGAACTGGTAGAACAAATTTCTGAAACGACTGAAAAGTGTATAAGGCGCTGCATGGCAGCCTTTCCAAATGGGAAGGGAGAAAGGTGCATATGGGTAGCCAGGCAGGCCTGGCCCTGGGAGCTGAGCCACCCAGGGGAGGAACAAGAACAGGATCAAGCAACTGGCTTAATGGCAAAAGACCAGCTGATAACATGGCTACAGGAGTTCAGCTCCTTCTACAAGGAGCTGGCTTATATTTTGAATGTGCTGCTGCTAAAGACAATCTGAGATCCTTAAATTTTGAATATCTTGTAATGAGTTTATAATTTAGTGTAAAGAATAATGACCTTTCAATTTAAGTTAGACACTGTTCTGGTGACAGTATTAGGTAACACCACAGAAAGCTGAGTTCCAGCATACCATCTCCTGTTTAAATTACAGGTCTCCTTGGCTAATTCTCGTAATCTCTAAATTCAAACCATTAATAACAAATGAATTATTTATTGCAATTGTATGGATAAATCCATTAACAGTAATTTACTGTCCCCATACCAGTGAGACTCTGGACAGATAGTTATGTACTATCTAATAAAATTGAACTAACATTTCACCTACAACTCTAAAATGATAGTTATAAAAGATGAATATAATAGATAGATAAAAGTTTATAGATTTCTCACATAATAATGAGTCATATTCAAAAAATTATTAACAATAACTCTAGATTATGGTTATAAAAAATATGGCTTCAAGAATAACTATTTTCTTAACTTACAATTTTAATAGCAGAAATAACTGCTAAGAACCAGAATTTAACATTCTAAGGCAAGATTAAAGGAGAAAGCATGATATCTCATTATTCCAAACCCAAACAAACTAGGAAAAAACAAGCAAGAAAAACTTATTAGATGCTTTAACTCATAATACTGATCTAGTATGTATTCTGTGTGTGTGTTTATAAAGTCAGATTTATGAAATTTGTAACAGAAATATTAAACAGCCTTTTCACATATTTACCATACAAAAAACAGAAGTCACAGTAATGACGCCAAGAAAAGAAAATCATGAAATCTTCTAGAATGAATATTCTCTAAATAATCTGCCTAAGTTTCTGTACTAGTAAATCAATTTTCTGTTGTTATGAGCCTGCTGCTGCTGCTGTTGCTAAGTCACTTGTCGTGTCCGACTCTGTGAGCCTACAACAGCTTTAATCCACTAGATCCTGCTACTAGCAGGACAAGGCAGTTCCTGGAAGAGTTTTACACAGATGACCAGGCCTAACCTCAGACTACCGGACTGGAAGCTTGGTTTGTGACTATGACGTGCAGCACAATAAAGAGCATTTCAATATCCAGATGAAGAACCATAAATGCCTATGATTCTTTGAGTCCCGAGCCAAAAGATGCTAAGCAAAACTTCTTCTGCTCCAAATTAGCATCCTCATATTTAAAAATAGAGAAAAAAGTAAAAAGACTGACTGGAGGCTCTGCCCATTTCTTCTGTCTACTCAAATCACACAAAGCCTTTAGGACCCACTCCTACACACTCACAACCATGGCACATTTGTATCATATATTTGAGTACTTCATCTGATACAATTTAGTACTTTACTGAATATTCTATTGTGCTCATGTATCTATATTTTCTACTTGGCTTAAATCTTATTACCCTATTTGTCTTATTATCCTGTTTATCCCTGCTTACTTTCTATTCCTGTGTCACTTAGTTCAGGTGCTCATCATCTGACACTCTCAACCCCATCAATCCTTCACACTGTTGCCTGCATAACCTTCCCCAGCTACCTCTTCATAACCTCCATCTTCTCATGGAACTTCTTGTTAGCTCCCAGTGTCTATGAGATTAAGTTCAGATCTTTGGTTGAGCACATAAAGATCTTCCCACTTGTGTTTCAATCATGCTCTTTATTCCCCATCACTGCCCCATACACACCTACCCTATATCTCACTGCACTGAACTGCTCCTGCTCATGATTTTCTTTCTGCTTGGAATGCCCTTGTCCACTCCTGCCAATTAACAGTTTCATTAAAAATTCATCATACAAATGTAACCTCTTTTGTGAATACTTTCCCAAACATACTGGGCTGAGTTATTCTACAGTTCTCCACCCACAGTCTGTTCACAGCTACATATGATAATTATCACAATCAGCTATTATTACAATCATCAACTTGTAATGATCAAGCTGTGGTCTACTTAAGACTGGAATTTTTTTTTGACATCTTGGTATTCCTAGAGAATAACATGAGCACCTGGAAGAGGGCTCCACCAAACCAAGTGACTGGGCTGGGCATAATCAGTGATCAAATGAACTCCCTTTTCACATGCTGAGTGACACGAACATTCTACAGCACTCAAGATCAGACATAAACCGTGGTGAAGACTAGTGCACTGCACTTCTCATCATTTCAGAATTTCCCAGCAGAAACAGATTCTACCAGAAGCTATTAACTGATAAGCAGTTCAACAAAAGTAATCAAGTTTCTGGAAACGAGATAGCAAAAACCCAATTTCATAAGAAATCTGAGAGCCTAAAGCCAGCTTGGTTTTCATGTGAGGTCACTGAACTGTGTGACAGCTGTCTCTAAGTGTCACAGAGCAGAGTGAAGCTCTTCACAGACTTAAAACTTTATGGAGCAAATGCCTACTTATCAAATTTTGGCTTTTAAAAATTACTCCATCAATTCTTTCCGACATGGTAAGGTACGCTAAATTTGTATATCTGAACTGTGGTGTTCTTTCTCTCCTATGTGATTCTAATTTGAATGGATCTTATTTACTTACTTATAATTCTCATTTATAAAAGCCTTGCTGAGGGTCATTTGGGATTGTGACTACAGACTGTTCTGTGGATAGGCAATATGTTAAGTAAGAATTAGATGATGGTTAAGAAGCTCAGACCCTCACTGAGAGCAGAGCATTGTACCAATCGCAAGTTTATAGTGAGACTATAATTCACCACAAGAGAAAAAAGATGTTTTCTGGTACCAGATTATAAATATTTAAGACTGCCAACATTATTAAATTTAGAGGTCTAAATTCAAGTTTAAAATGTTGATTGACCATTTATATTTTTTTTTTCCCTAGAGCCTTCTGTCATACTAGAAATAACAAAAGAAAGTAATGTGTTATGTCATGTAAAACATTAGGCTGGAATTCACAAATTTGGATATTATTTTCAAGAAGTTACAAGAACATCACTGTTATTATGTCAACTATTTCCCTGCATTTTCTGCCAGTCATGAATCAATTTATTTTGCCTTTGAGTCTATATTTTTAATGTTCTTTCCTAGCCTGACAATCATAATACAATGAACTTCTATTTTCAATATCACTTAAGGGTTAGAGAATAAAAGAGAGTCTCGACTGCTATATCCTTCCCTGTAAAGTACTTTTACTAAAGTACTTTAAACAAAATTAACTTGACTCTGCAAATAGGAGATAGTAATAATATGGAGAAATGAAACTCAGAGCTAAAGTAAAACAGCTTATAGCACACCTGTCACTTTCCAAGGGACCTTAATTACTGCTTCTAATAAGCAGCAAAAATTGCTAAGCGTTACCTTTTATTTATCTTCCATTTTTCAGAGACTAAAATCAAACATTAACATCCTCAAAGTGGTAAGAAAAGAGAAGCCAAAGGCATAGATAATCTACATATTAACTGTTCCCTAAATAATGAATAATCATAAAATAGACACTTAAAACATTTTGATATATTATGTTTGACTATAACAGCATTCTCTATATTTCAAATAGATACAAATTCTTTAAAACTGTAAAACACCAAAGGTTCATTCATTTAAAATGCTGAAGCCATACTATTATCTTTAAATGCCACTTCTCCCCAATTTATATTAAATAACAAGAGTATTTCTACATTTAATGAATAAAATGCTGGCTATCTTCGGTCAGAAACACCTCAAAAGAATGCCTCATGTCACCTTCTCTGTATCTTTTCACTGAACTTGTTTTTAAAAATCCTACCTTTACACTCTTCTTCCCTTCCTACTTACTTCCTCTTTTCTTTTTGAAAGGTGCTTATTACCATGTCCTCCTCTTTACAGGAAAAAAAATTAAAAGAAAAAGCCGAAGTGAACAGTGAGAAGAATGATTAATAGCTAAGGTTTTGAAGTTTTCAAATAACTTGAGGAACAAGCAGGGCATATATGAAGTTCAATCTATGGGGACAGAATTTATTTTTTAAATCAGGATGTGAACTTTGTAGCATTTTCAAAGCAACACAGCAAACCACAGCAAGACAAGACAGAGGTCCTCTGCACAAATGAAAATCTGATTGACAATTCTACATTGTTTTTCTGAACTTGATTCTCTTGTAACAGAACTCAACATACTGATTAAGTCAAAGCTGTACCATCTGGACTATTAAATAAATGATGACACTGCATATTTACATACATAGTACATATTACATGATGTGTAAGCATACAAATAAAATAGTATTTACTGTCATTACACTGAAATAAACAGCATGTTTAATAAAAACATACACTCAATTAGCAAATAAAAACAAAGTTAACAGTATCAATTGTTCACAAAATGCTTCTTTAGACACATGTACCAGATTTTAAAAACATAGATTTCTCACCAAAATAACTAGAAAATACAGAGAATGGTAAAAAAAAAAAAAAAAAAAGAAAGAAAAAGTTCTTTCCACCACTGAACACATAAAAATTGAAAAGCCTGCCACCATTTCCCTCTAAGCACTCCACTGAATCATGCACATCAGCTAAAAACCATAATGAATGAAAATTTGGGTTAATAAAATTAATTTCAAACAAGCAAGCTAAGTGATTGACTTACAGGATCAGCTGGTGCAATGTTAGAATCAAATTGGGTCAGAGTTTGTGAGCTTGAAGAGCGTTCACTAAATGTCTCCCACTGCTGAACAGACAGAGGAGAGACAAGTCAGCATGATGAGAAAGATGGAGTAAAAGATCACTGGAGAAGATTTAGCAAAGTAATTCAGAGGTTGCACTGCAAGTTGTGTTTCATAGGCCTGACAAATTCCGTTGTTTTATTTTTCCATAAACATTTTATATTATCTATGTAAAGTGAGCAGCTTCATAATCAAATGTACAGTAATAACTAATCTCTCTATGGGAGAGATTCAAAGCCTTACAGAACAAAGGAAGAGTCTAAGTGGTATAAATGGTAACCAGATAAAAATTTTAAAGAGTTTTTTCTAGACTAGAGAAAGAATAACTTCAAATCCTTCACTGAAAATCTAAGTGTTAATGCACTGAATTAGTGATGCTAATGAATTCTGATTGTATCAGAGTTTTGGCCAAAACAAAGCAAGTCAGTGTGACTTGCCAGTGCGACCCCTGAAAGATGATTCTATTATGTACGTGCACATATTTTATACAAATGTATAGATATTTAATAAAATATAACTGAGATAAAATGCAAAGAATTCTGGAATTAATATAAATTGCAGTTTATGTCAATCTGCAGCAAATCAACCCCTACATTCAGCATTATGAACAGGGCCATGCCAGACCACAAGACAGAACTGCCAATCAGGCACCCACCTCCAACCCCATGCTAGAAAAATCAGAATGCGGCCACAATGAGAGCAAATCAAGCAACTGAGTATGTGTTATATATAGAAGATGTATTTTGATATGAAATACTACTCTTCTAAAAGAGGTACACAAGTATCATACCTCAAATTAGGTGGAGTGATAAGTGAATAATTTTAGTAACTCCATTTGAAGATCTTAGTAATAAACAGTATAGGATTTTTAGATCAAAATCATTAAAATTATGATTACAATTTGATTCTTAAGAATTATCAATGACTCTGAAGAAGGAAAAACATTTGCACATATAAAATATATACACACAAATGTTTACACACAGACACACCTATCCCATTAACTAAAGTCCTCTTTTCATAATTCAGTAAACATTTTTATGCTTCAAAGTTCGACTTAATATTTAAAACAGTGCTATTCAATTTGAGAAGAAATGTAGAAATTAAATAATAGCAAATGAACACATTTATAAAAATTATCTACAAAAATGGCTAATGTAATCATTCAACAGTTTTTCTCTCAGATGTTTCAAAATCATAAAATTAAGATATACTTAGAAACACTGATGCATTCAGAGTGTCTCCTGAATAGAGAGTCCATAGTAATTCACTTATTGTGGGACATCACTTCAGGGAAGTGACTTACCAATACCTGTTGATCTAATTAGTTTCTTCAATAATTACTGTTGCATAGGTACAGAAGGAATTTTTAAAATTGTAACTATCTAACTGTGGAGAAAAGTTGAGATGCAGACTATTTTCTACCAAAAAGAAGACATTTATTTACCTATTTGGTGGCATGAGATTTTACCTGATTTCACAAGGCTGTATGTAAGCTACCTGGAGTGCAGAGAAACACTCTTATCTTTATAAGATTGGTATAATGGTTAAGAGCACAGTCTCTGGAACCAGACTCCTGGAATCCTAGTTATGCCGTACACCCTTAGGCAAGTTATCTAATCTATGTTCCAGTTTCACCATGTGAAATATGAGATTAATAATGCTTACATCACAGAATTGTTATAAAGATGTAAACAGTTAATATATGTAAAGAGCTTTTTGAACAGAGCTGGCACATCAAAAGTCCTCAATAAATTTTATTGATTATTATTAATGTTATCCCCTACAGTGCCTCATCTATATTAACAGGTGGTGAATAAATATTTACTGAAAGATTAGTGCTTCAAGGCAGAAAACTAAAATATAAATTCCATACACTAAGGAGATTTAAAAAAAGAAATATTATTAAAATGTGTAAAAAAAAATCAATGTTAGTTTTAGTAGCATTTTTATTTTCTACACACAGTAAAAAAAAAAAAAAAAAGAAAAATTATGACATTCAGAACCTTATTAGCAAATACTACAAAATGAAACTTGCTAGGAATATTTAAGAAGAAAAAATGCAACTGCTTAAATCAGAGATCAAAGGATTTCCCTTGCTAATTTTTAATGATCATGTGATTTTATTTAGAATGAAGATGAACTGAATTGAACTTTTGAATTGAGATGCCTTAGAGTTACTTTTACTTATGAACTGACATTGATAAAAATACTTTTAAAATCTGACACTGCTTTTTAAAAATGACAGAAATTAATAAATGCAGCAAAAATAGTGCTTTCAAGAAACTGACCCTATTCTCTTATTATAAAGCCTCTCTACTAGTAAATTCTTTTAAGGCTTAAATTTTCCCTCCAGAAAAACACTCATATAAATTGTTTTGTAACTGACAGCACAACGGATGTATGTTATAATGTCTCAGAAATAGGTATCTGTGATTATGTCATAAAGCAGCGGCAAGCACTTTAAATCTGCCAGTTAGTTCTCTGTTTTTCAACTGTACAAAATTAACTGGTGTCTCTTAAACCCAATATTTTTCTGGCTTTAAAAGACATGGAAAACACAGAAGCTTAGAGGAGTTTCTTCCTGAAAGTAAAAAAACTTTTATGTTTGTAGCACTATCTAAAAGTGATATAAAAAAAACTGTAAGAAAAAATATATAGATATAACTTGTTCACAAAGAAGACTGCTCTAACAAGTTAAGCAGTGTTCTTCAATTAGAGATCTACAGAGCACTAAGGTTTAACAGAGTAGCCTCAGGGAGCGCTTTGTGGAGGCAGGGCCTCAGGTCCTCTTCCCTTATTCTAACCAGAGTGGTCCTACTTTCACTGTTTTATATAATTGAGTTCCAAAGTAATGGGGCAGAGGGGAAATGTGTCTCAAATTCTGTTTTGTATGCTGTGCTTGGTCTTACATAACATGGTCTTTATATAATGGTCTTTAACCAATGCATTTAACAGGGTTGAATCATTCCATTTTGTATTAAACAAAATAAATTACTACAAATAGCTTGGAATACTTTTTTCATGTGGAAAGCTGGTTGAGTGGCTTCTTATATCACTCCCAATGCTAAGATTCGAAATCTATTATCCCAGGCTTTCTTACAGGAATGAGAAGGCAGTGTGACACAGAGGGTGTGCTAGCTGACTGAATGTCAAAGGACTTGTGTTCAAACCTCAGCCCTTGTCCCTTACAGGCTGTAAGATATCTTGTCTAAGACATCTACCCTTTGACTGTTAAGCTCAGGCACCTGCCTCATCTAATGCAAAGGGTTTTAACAGGAATGAATGGTGGAAGCTAAATGATAGTACATGTATGAAAAAGTACTTTGAAAACCTCAAAGAGTCATATAATTACAAGTATCTATCATAGTCACATTTGATATGGTCCATACGCATGCTGAAAGAGCTATAGGCTGAAATTACCCTGCTTGAAACTTCTTACCTTAAAAAAGTGAACGTTAGTGAAAGAAAAGGGAAGCTTTGCTAACCTCACTGCTCTGATTCAGCTCAGGCCAAGTCTGGTTTAGTGACGGCATTGATGGAGACTTGCTTGGAGGAGCTTCTGCAGGAGAGCCTGAATAACCTACCTCACCTGGCTGATCCCCAACATCTGCAATTTAAAAATAGAGAAATTTTCTATAAACAATATTTTAGTTCTGGAATACTTATTCATAAAAACCTAACAGAAGATTTTCACAAGTAGTAATTTATAACCTGAATTTCCTTTTCTCACGTTCCCTGAACAAACATTTTAACAATTAATCAGGCAATATGTATTCCTGCTACTTATTGTGTATCTGAAACCAGAGTCTTCCATGAAAAATAAAATCTAGTTAGAAATACACAGAGAAAGAATGTTCTACGTAGCAATTCAATAAGGTACTTGAATCTTCTTCTAATAGAGATGGATTTGTACCACTTCCCAAAGTGTACTTCGAGGAACATTAATCAGCAAAGCATTTTTAAAAATTAGGTTTTTTTATTCAAATAAACCTGAGGATACCATAATTCTCTGTTGGATGTGTCCCCATGCAAGACCTAGAGCAAATAAGCTTTGTTTAAATCAGTCTTTCCCAAATATAAACTTTCTTAAAATCAGATAAAAATCTCTCAACATTCCCTTGGCATATACTTTAGGAAATGTTGATTTACACTAGTTCACTTGCATTTTCTCTATAAGTCTTCCCTGTAACCAAGAAGCAGCATATATTTTTAAGGCAGACAGCAAAAGGAGAGAAAGAACCCAGGCACGAGCAAAAAGCAAAGTCAATAAGCCCACATGAAACAAACTTATCGTTAGGCTCACTAGCATTTACAGACTTAACCGAGAGGACTACAAATCCATGACACAATTTCAAAGTGGTTTTTAAAGTATTATGTGATATCATGTCCTACTTTTAATTAGTTAGGGCCTCATCTAAGCTCTCTCTTAAACTGTAATTTTAAAATGGAAGAAAATTTCAATGGTAACTAAATTCTCATTCCAATCTTCCCAAGTTTTACATGGCTTTGAATATAATTCCTATCTGCAAATCACATTAACTTTGCCAAATTAATGGAGTATACCTAATCTGTTTAGAACCTGTGTCAAAAAATATGATTCTAATATCCATCACTATCTTTTTGTTTGTGACCATGGGTAAGCTGAATAAAATAAACAGCACCTGGGTTTCTCCGTCAGAAAGGAAGACACTTGCCATTAAATGTTAGTACTATATTTCAGATTCCTACAGAGACAGACATATAATAACTTAGTGAAGTATAGGTTTAACCTTTCAATCTATTCGTAAGTAAATCCTTCACACTTTAGTACTGAACACAGAACCTCATACTTACTAGGCACTCAAATATTTACTGAATGAGTTACTTTTTGTGATCTTCATTTAAATTCATTCTTTAGTGTTATTTCCCTAAAACCAGAGTTAACTACTGAGACTTTGAAAAGTTCTCAAAATTTTTCTTCACCTTATTGTGAAGAAAAGGTGAACATGATTACCTCGAAATATCAATACTTCCCTTTTACTCACCCTGACATTATTTCTTTATAAGTCAAATCACACTGCAAGTTCTAATCTATCATATTTTGATAAATTTTGGTTTTCAAAGATCAAGAGTTATTCAGCTTTCTTTCTTACTTCCATGCCTTCTCAATAAAAGTACCATAGTGATACAGAACAGTAAGAGGCAGAAATGCTTTAAGTAACATTCTATAAAGACTTTTTAACTCAAGGCTCTCAGAGAACAACTAATGAAAAAAATTATTTATGATAAATAGTAGCAGCAAGTTCCTCATGGAGACAGCTTGTGGTTTTCAGTCTGAACAAAAATCATGGACTTTTTTTCCTATGGTAATAAAGGGAAAGGCAGTTGAAGGAGGATATGGCTATAGATGTAACAGTTTACTGGAAGTGAAACTGTTAGAAGGATAGAGATTGAAGAAGTATCTTTAAAAGATCCCTCAAAGCAGGTATTAAAGAAATGAGAAACAGAATATAAATAGTATTAACTACAGGATGACTAATTTTCAAAAGAACCTATTCAAAAGTCATATTCCATTTTACTTAAGCTCCGAATATCACCTTAGAGCACACTGGGGCCCTCATTTGACTGTCTAGATCTCTGTTTTCCTGTTAGTCCACCACTGAGAAACTTAGGGCCAGGGTGCATGCCACTACCACTGCTGGGAAGTTCAGGTTTGGGATGGATTCTGGGTACCTCTCTAATTCACTGGTATAAAGGTGCAGCGGGTCTAGCCCCTTGAGGCTGAGAACTGAAGTTAGTCACTCAAATAATTACACTTCATAGTCAGCCCAATACAGTTATTTCCCTAGAGTAGTAGTTCTTAAAATTGTGAACCATGGACTCCTGGGAACCCCCATGACTCTGCTAGGGGGTCTAAAAAGTCTATTATTTTTGTAATAGCAATAATGCTTTTTCCCCTGTGCTGGCACATGCACTGATGGTGCAAAAGCAATGGTGGGTAAAACTGCTAGCTTATCAGCAAGAATTAAGCCAGTGGCTCCTAAATACACTAGCAGTCATTGTGTTCTTTATGCCACGCATTCCAGTTAAAATATATAAAAATAAATAAACCAATAACTTCACTAAAGAATGTTAACAAATAAGCAGTAAGAATTATTAATTTTATTAAATTTCACCCAAAGACTCATTTTTAAAATACTCTGTATGATAAAATGGGAAACATATATAAAGCACTTCTCCATACTAAAGTGCAGTGGTTTTCTCATGGAAAACTCCTTGTGTTCAGTTGTTAGCTGAACAGGCCACTTTTTTCACTGAACACTATCATGCTTGAAAGAATAGTTGATAAAACTATATAATTATTCATACACGGTACAGCACAGATTTCCTCAAAAATGGATTAAGTGATCCTGTATTTAAAATAACTATTTTTAATATTTGTTACCAATGACAAAGTTTGAACTTTTAAGTGAAAGTTGGAATTCTGGAAAATATATACCATGTCTATAAGCTCAAGAGCTTCCCAGTACTTAAAAGACTTCTTTGACAAGATAGGTTGCAATATTAACAACTACACTTTTTGATATTTTACAATAAAATGTTCCAACATTTCAAAGAGCTGTATAACTCAATGAACTGATATTTTACAAATAATCAATGCATTCTGTTATAAAACCATGAGTGGGTAAAAGATTCAAAGTGCAAGACAGATCTATGTAATAGTACTAACAATTCATTAATATGGCTTCAGTTTTCACTGCAATTAATCTTTAAGAAATTACTATTTGTTGAATTTTGGGCTAGTACCAAAGAATATCCAAAATTATATGGAAATAGTCCTTCCTTTTACTATGTGAGGCCAAATTTTCTTCATGTACCAAGAATTAGCTATCTTTTTCTATAAAAGGCCAGAGAGTGAATATTTAAGGCTTTGTAGGCTTTAAGGTCGCTGTTGCAACCACTCAAATATGCTACTGTGGTCAAAAGAAGCCACAGGTAATTCATAAAGGGATAGGCTTGGCTGTGTTTCAATAAAATTTTATTTTTGGATGCTGAAACTTGAATTTCATATATTTTCATGTGTGATAAATTTATTCTTTTTTGAAAAAAGAAACCACTCTTTGCTTGTGGGTTATACAAAAACAGTAAACTGGCTCTGGTCTCAGGGCTTAAGTGTGCCAACTCCTGCTATACTTCAAAATAAAACACTCATCAGACTGAATGTAGAATGCAGACAGATGAGATCTAAGTTGTCTTCTATTAAACCAAATATTAAAGAGATTTGCAAAATTGTAAAACAATGCCACCCTTTTTGCAATACAGTTATTTTCCTTAAAATATCTATGCTAATATATAAGGAGTCTATTTTTATTTCAAAATAAAGAAGTATCTTTTTAAGTGTATCACTTTTAATTCCTAATAAAGTTACTATTGATAGATCTAATCTACAAAAACAGAGCTTTTCTGAGGGTCCACAAATTTTTTTAAGAATATAAAGGGATCCTAAGACAAAAAATTTTGAAAAAAATCACTGTCTTAGAAAACTCAAAAATTATCTCTGGAATAAATTAGCAAAATTGCCCATTGGTTCTTTCTTAATTTCATACATAGAACAAATGGCAGTAGAAAAAGAGCAAATTACCTATGTTCTAGAAACTAACAGTCATGAGTTGGAGGGAGGCATTAAGTGTATAAATTAACTGCACCTCCTCCAACTTGGCTCCTTACAAATACTCCAACAAAGGGCTTCACGCCCATCCACAGGGTTGGTTAAGTCTTTAAGACTGTATTCTTACGGAGGCAGGGGTGTAGTTTTACTCTTACCTGAGGCAGTGTTCCAACCTAGCCTCCTGCTGGAACACTGTGTCAACCCTGCCTCCCTCCTGAGGGTTCTGCTCTGCCCCTGACATCATCAGAGCATCAGGGCTGAAAAAGAAGAGCATGAGCCTAAATTATTTGTTAAAGTCAACCCCAAAAGGGCTTTTATGCAGAAAGTATTCCCATGTATAAAAAGTTTGTCTGGAAAACACAACCTAGTATGATCATACTGATGTACTATCAACCTACACTGAAAAGTTAGTAATAATATTAAAAATACAAGCCTTATTTTCAGGCTAGCACTAGCAAATAAACAGTCAGTAGTTTTCATCCTTCGAGCCTCCATAGACTCTTAGAAGTTCCCCAGATTCAATTCAGTTCAGTTTACCTCCTGAACAAGCTTTCATGAAGAGCTTCAGTTTTATTCTAGGTTTATAACCTACCTAATCCAAATTTATCTTATTTTCCTAGTATTACACTCAATATACTAAAAAACTATTTCAAAAATGACTGCCAGATATTATTAATCTTTTAGAAATATATATACACTACCTGAAATCTTATGGTTTAAAACTTATTTTCAAGTAGCAAAACAAATCCAAGAAGAATTCTTCAGTCATGAAGGTTCAAGGTTCTAAGTTCATTTAACAGTTTCATCTAAGCAAAAGTAACTATATATTTTATTTTAGGTGTAAATATTATCTGTATAATAAAAAATTTTAATTTAAAAATGCAGATTTCAATAAATTTTGAGTTTTCAAAAACAAACCTTATTAAATAGTACTTTTCTCATTCATATTTTTAAAAGACAGAGGCAAGAAATGCATATGCAGAAAGAAATTAAGGACTCAGTTTAAGATATGCTTTGCCTTGAATGATATTACATGGATCTAAAAACTAAGCTCTAGTTCCAAAATTAGTTCCACTTCTCCCTAATACTCCACAAATGGAAACCTACTCAGTAAGCAGATCTTAAGAAGGACTCAATTTTGAATTAAACCTAAGATTTTTACTTCTAAAATTGAAGTAAAAACATGTCCAACAAGGTTTGAAAAGAATAAAACATTTACCCCAAATTCTAACTAACTGCACTTGTCTCTTGCTCTCTTTTTTTTTTTTTGTTGCAGTATTGATCAATATTTTATAGCAAATACTGTTTTGACTGAGCTATTATACTTCAAAGAAAACTACCTACAGATACACGGGAGATTTCCATTGTCTAAGGATACCTAAAAATGGGAAAAGCCCATTTAAAGCTAATCCAATTAAAATAAGGACTCAAGTTTCATAAACAGAAAAAAACCAACTAAACTGGGGCTTTATCTTTAAGACTAACATAGAAAATGAGTATAAAGAGTGAAAGATGTTAAAAATTTGGGGTGAAATTTGGTGGCACAATTAATAAAAGCAAGAATTCAGTAGTGTGCATTGTTACTGAGGGCTTATAAGTAAATACAGTAAACAAAGATACAGTATTGTGCAAGGAGATGAGGCTCCCATTTATTTCCATGGAGCTCTCATCCTAACAGAGCAAGACAGACATCCTTCACTTCATTTTGATTTTCACAACACAATCATCAAGATAAAATCTCATTTCTGCAAAACTAATTAAGGGTATCATTAAATATTCCCAAGACTCTTATTACATCTACTGTATTTAAACCATAATCTTGTAAAGCCCATAGTGTCATTCTTGCAGAGATTTTCTCCTTTACGTATGAGCTAGCCTTGTTTGTCACTTTTCTGAGACAAACAGAAAAGTGTTTGTCAATTTCTGCCAGGAATTTGAGGCGGCTAAGTATTTTTTCCAATTTCATTAAGTGGTGCCCCTTTGCCAGTATTTGCAGTTGTTCTGATTCATCAATTCCAATACCCCACTATCTGAAAAGAATGACACCATTAAGAATGTATACAGATATGGGGTGGGGTGTGCTTGAGAACGAATTCCTTAGGTGTAGTGGTAATGATGAATATTGTGCCTATTTTCATTATTTTTATCTTTGCAACTAAAGGCACCTGGAGAGCAAATTTTCCAAAACAAAAGATTCAACTTTCTTTGTATAAAACAAAGATATGTGTTGTTGTTGTTTTTTTCCCAGCACCATTTTAAAGGTAAAGCCAGGAAATTATCTGAAAATTCCATCAATATGAAGCTGGTTGAATGAAGGAACATTCATATGTATGACAAAGAATGTGACAGCTCTACATGTAATAAAGTACAGAGATGTCCAACATTATCAGAAAAAAATTCACGCATGTATAGTGTGATTGCACTTGTATAAAAACAGCTGCATGTGTTATTTCTGTAGGCTTTTATATGTTAAATTTTCTGGGTGAAAAAAACTTAACATTAATCAACCTAGTCTCAAGTATGGCTTTTTGGCAAATTACTCATAAATAAAAAGTCTCTGGCTTTAAAAACATTCATGTTAAGTACCACTAGGAGCTTGGAGACCTATGCTATGTATCATATTAACAACAATGAAATACACTCAAATTTACTGCTTAAAGAAGTGATTATGGAGGAGGACACAGAATAGTGAACAAATTCCTTTGCATCTTTGAGCATCTCAACCAGATACTACCAAGGTACTCATGTGAGCAGTGTGGCGTGAAGACAGGAAACAGTTTTAAAAAACAAGTGGTTCAGTCATTTGGACATTTCAAAAATGTGAACGCCTACTTGTATACTCAATTTGCACCCTGTTAGACACCATGAACAAGACAGATCTGGTTACTATCTGCCCAGGAACCTCTAAGCTAGTTTAAGAGCCTGATCAAATGATCATAAAATATATACATAAAATAGCAATTGTGCTAAAAAGATGATTCTTTGGAAACTGAGTCACGGAGTTTTAAGATAAATAGCAACTTAACATGCTTTCTTTTTTCTTTAAGATACAGTTGTGGTAGGGTAGCACTGTAACCTTAATCTTTTTTCAAGTGAGGTGTATAAATTGGGAGACTGGGAATCGACACATATATGCTACTATATATATAAAATAGGTTACTAATAAGAACCTACTGCACAGCATTGAATATTCATTGGAAGGACTAATGCTTAAGTTGAAGCTCCAATACTTTCAGGCACCTGGTACGAAGAGCCAACTCACTGGAAATGACCCTGAATCTGGGAAATATTGAGGGCAGGAGAAGAAGTGGGCGGTGGCAGAGGATGAGAGGATTAGACAGCATCACTGATTCAATGGACAGGCATTTGAGCCAACTGTGGGAGATAGTGAAGGACAGACGAGCCTAGTACGCTGCAGTCTGTGGGGTCACAGAGTCAGAAGTGACTTAGCAACTTAACAATAAGAACTGCATTGCCAAATTCAGAGACGTTCACTGTTAAATATTTTAATTCAGGTCCACACAAGTACTTCTACCTATGAGCCTTAGAGTTTTCTGGTTTATCTGGTATTTGTGCTTAGTCGCTCAGTCGTGTCTGACTCTTTGCGACCCCATGGACTGTAGCCCACCAGGCTCCTCTGTCCATGGAATTCTCTGGGCAAGAATACTGGAGTGAGTTGCCATGCCCTTCTCCAGGGGATCTTTCCAAACCAGGTCTCCCACATTGCAGGCAGATTCTTTACCATCTGAGCCACCAGAGAAGCCATTTGATATTTAATCCTATAAATCTGTCCAAATGACTTTGGATAAAATACATATTTATCTCACCTACGTTTGCACGCCTACAAGCAACTGTAACTTGTCATCATTGTTCATCATCTACCTTTCTATAAGAGTTATTTAAATTATAAATACAGAATACTTGTGGAGCTAATGGCTCAGTGGTGAAGAATCTGCCTGCCAATGCAGGAGACTTAGGGGTTCAATCCCTGGGTCAGGAAGATCCTCTGGAGTAGGAAATGGGAATCCATTCCAGTGTCCTTGCCTGAGAAAGTCCATGGAGAGAGGAGCCTGGCAGAGTCCAGTCCATGGGGTTGCAAAAGAGTTAGATATGACTTAGCAACTAAACAAAATAACAAAACATCATAAACTTATGACAACAAATGATTTTATTTTCAAAGATATAAATGTTAAGAAAAATATTTTACTTAAAAAATGGCACATATTTAGCATAATAATGCAGAGTACATCATGAGAAACGCTGGGCTAGAAGAAGCACAAGCTGGAATCAAGATTGCCAGGAGAAATATCAGTAACCTCAGATATGCAGATGACACCACCCTTATGGCAGAAAGCGAAGAACTAAAGAGTCTCTTGATGAAAGTGAAAGAGGAGAGTGAAAAAGTTGGCTTAAAGCTCAACGTTCAGAAAACGAAGATCATGGCATCCAGTCCCATCACTTCATGGGAAACAGATGGGGAAACAGTGGAAACAGTGGCTGACTTTATTTTTCTGGGCTCCAAAATCACTGCAGATGGTTGATTGCAGCCATGAAATTAAAAGACGCTTACTCCTTGGAAGGAACATTATGACCAACCTAGACAGCATATTAAAAAGCAGAGACATTACTCTGTCAACAAAGGTCCGTCTCATCAAGGCTGTGGTTTTTCCAGTAATCATGTATGGATGTGAGAGTTGGAGTATAAAGAAAGCTGAACGCCGAAGAATTGATGCTTTTGAACTATGGTTGGAGAAGACTCTTGAGAGCCCCTTGGACTGCAAGGAGATCCAACCAGTCCATCAGTCCTGGGTGTTCATTGGAAGGAGTGATGTTGAAACTGCAATACTTTGGCCATTTGATGTGAAGAGCTGACTCATTTGAAAAAACCCTGATGCTGGGAAAGATTGAGGGCAGGAGGAGAAGGGGACAACAGAGAATGAGATGGTTGGATGGCATCACTGACTCAATGGACATGGGTTTGGGTGGACTCTGGGAGTCGGTGATGAACAGGGAGGCCTGGCGTGCTGCAGTTCATGGGGTCGCAAAGAGTCAGACATGACTGAGCGACTGAACTGAACTGAACTCAATAACTATTTACTGAGCTACTTAGTGCTTGCTTGCAAAGTGCAAGGTCCTGAGGATACTAAAAATGAATATGGTCATTTCCAGTTTTTTAAGGTGCTCAGAATGTTGTAGCAGAAAGAAGGGAACAAAAGAACAGGATTCAGCATAATGTGTGCCGAAAGTAACAGCAACATAGGATACGCTTCGAAAGATCAGAGAAGACAGAAACCACCTATGCCTGTAAGTCACAAAGACTCCACAGAAGGGATATTTATGATAAGTTCTCAGGTCAGCCAAAAGAAAGTATTTAGGTATTTCTCCTTTAATTGGGAACTTCTAAAAACATAGCTATTTTAAAATGGTTTTTAAATATATTGATTGCATCACAGTGTCACACAACAATTCCTATATTTCAAGGGACTTTGTGTCATATAAATCTCAGGCTTACAATAGGTAAGAGAAAAAAGATTAAATGGTTCTCCCCACCTCCAAACAGAACTCCAAATTTATCATTTATAAGTAGGCAAAGCAGATTTTAATCTAATATTGTGTGGTCAAAACATTTACAATAAATGTGATTGGAAAACCATATAATATTTATTAGAATTGGAAAAAACTGAGTCTTTGACACTTTTAAAATTATAGTTAGAGCAATAGTGTATAGATACATGCAGGCAAAAAACCAGAGTGTCTCTGTGCTAAATAAATCCAGCAGACGTAAAAAGACAAATGCCCAGGAAAGAACTTCTTGAATCATCAGTCTTAAAACTCCATCAGATCAACATGACAAAGAATAAGATTTTATTTAAATTAAAGAAAGAAAAAAAAGACTCCACTGCCAAAACGTGAAAGCCAGATTTCACCTATCTGAATCCAACAGTTAATAAGACCACAGAAGTCTCCAGAAAATGACATACAACAGAATAAGTCTGACTTATTTCTTGTTAGCACACTACCAGTTTTTACAAAATTAAAGTCATAGAAAATCTCTACATACAAGGTTCAATTTATAAATCAATGATACAGCAAGTCTGTAGCTACCACAACTGTTTCCCTTTTGGCTTACTTAACAAACACGCTAAACAAAGAAGTAGTTTTTATCTATTTCTTAATTAGGCTAAAGCTGAAGCTCCAGTACTTCGGACACCTCATGTGAAGAGTTGACTCATTGGAAAAGACTCTGATGCTGGGAGGGATTGGGGGCAGGAGGAGAAGGGGACGACCCAGGATGAGATGGCTGGATGGCATCACGGACTCGATGGACGTGAGTCTGAGTGAACTCTGGGAGATGGTGATGGACAGGGAGGCCTGGCGTGCTGCGATTCATGGGGTCGCAAAGAGTCGGACACGACTGAGCGACTGAACTGAACTGAAAGCAAAGTTATCTAACAAAAACACTTAGCTTTCAGCTAAAGTTAGAGGGTGAAGTGAAATCGCTCAGTCGTGTCCAACTCTTTGCGACCCCATGGACTGTAGCCTACCAGGCTCCTCTGTCCATGAGATTTTCCAGGCAATAGTACTGGAGTGGATTGCCATATCCTTCTCCAGGGGATCTTCCCGACCCAGGGATCGAACTTGGGTCTCCCACATTGTAGACAGTCACTTTACCATCTGAGCCACCAGGGAAGTGAGCAGTTAGAGGGTAACTGATACCAAGTAACTACCTGAAATGATCAGGAAAATCCTGGGATTCTCACAGCACAGTGTTTGTAAAAAACTGAAACCAAGAGTAAATTATTTAATCAACCTATTGGTTGGTAATAAGTTAGGATACAATTCAGTCTTAAAATAGGTAAAATTCATATTTCAGGTGGAGAAACAGATGAAAAAACAGAGTAAATGGTTAGAACTTGCCCAAGGTCAGAGAGTAATTAACAAACTAGAAGCACACTCAGGTTCTTAACTCCCAGGAGACTTGTTCTCTTCTGGACAGTAATGACGTGTATGTGGTTCCTTCCATATAATTTAGAAAAAGAAGTCAGATCATTTCATTTTTGAGTTAAATAGAAGTTGCCCTTTTAAGAGCCAAATTCTGTTCTATCTTCTTAAAACTATAAAATTCCTTCCAACATAATACACAAAAGAGAATTTAGATTTAAAAAATTTGAAAACAGTAATTTAGTTTTAATTAAACTTATTAAGAATTTAGCATTAATTTCCTCTTATTCATTCAGAATGCAAGAAAAATGTATTCTATTCCTGTTTCCTTTTAAAGAAAGCTACCAGTCAATATGAGCCCTTATGAAAACTTTCTGGTAAACATTTTTTAAAAGCATTATCTATAATCAAATACAAATTTTCCAGACTTCTTCAGAGTCTGAAGAAAAGAAGTGGGCTTTTTAAAGGAAATGCTTTCAGATTGCAAATATCTAATGATAAGTCAGGCATTCCCTTCAACAAATCAAGATGCATTAAATGAAAAAATGCTGATAATGAAGACTGGCTACTTTACCCACTTCAGATAATTTATAATACAGTTAAATGCCACAAAATAACAAGACACTGTGAAATGCTCTTCCGAGCTTCACAATTCATAAGTGTTAAGTCAAACAGTAGCATACACAGTGGCATATATTCTTTATCCTTTTTTATTTCAAGTTTACTAAATAAGTGAAACCATTATTCCAGGTTTAGCCCATACAGTCTATTCTGATGGCAAATCTATGTACTTCTGATGAAATGTCCAAGCTCTTAACCTAAGTTATAACATCTTGATTCTGCTTTAAGAATCAAGTGTTATATTTATGAAGATATGCAGTCAGGTCTCTTCAGCTCCTGATCTTACCTGCTGAATCTTCCAAATCAATCAGTTTGGGCATTAAGCTTTCAGGGAGTTTTTCCGGTAAGTCATAGCCATTCTTCCTAGCAACTACCAGATGAAAAGCAGCACAAAACTCATCCAGTGTCAAGGCTCCATCTTTATCAAAGTCTGAGAGTTCCCTAGAATAAAAACTTATTATTAATATAATCATATTCTGCTTTGGCTCTTTTAGGTTTCAAAAAGAAGCAAGAGAAATTATTTCCCAGAAAATAGCAATTAAGAATTTAAAAAATTCCACAGATGGAAGGACATGTAATAAAACAAGTATGTGCATGCTAAGTCACTTTAGTCATGTCCGACTCTGTGACCCCAGACTATATAGCCTGCCAGGCTCCTCTGCCCATGGGATTCTCCAGGCAAGAATACTGGAGTGTGTTGCCATGCCCTTCTCCAGAGGATCTTCCCTACCCAGGGATTGAACCTGGGTCTCTTATGTCTCCTGCATTGGCAGGTGGGTTCTTACCACTAGTGCCACCTGGGAAGCCCAAAACAAATATAGCAAACTGTTAATTGTAGGCAGTGGGCATATGGGTGTTCAAGGCACAGTTCTTTACACTTTTCTGTATACTTTAAATTCTCATAATAAAATGCTGAAAAAATAGTCCCAATAAATAAAGTCACCAAAAGATGACCTTTAACACACTTGCTATTTCTAGTAAAAGGTTTTAGTTAAACCCTGGCTTACTTAATTAGTCACTGAAATTTTTAAAAATTGTCTTTATTGTTATCAAATTTCTACATGTATGCATTTTAAAGCATCTAACAGAATTACAAGTCCTGATACATTGAAACAGCAGCCCCACCCTGGTGTTCATTTCCTGGTTGCAGAAGCAATCATTTTTAAACTTATTACCTTAAATTACATAAATGTTAACAGCATGCATATCTTGTCAGTTCTTGGTTTTAGGCGTTATCTAGCTGCTTCCTACCATAGTATCCTATGTGTCTAAAGATGCTACTAACAAAGTAATTTAGAATATAAATAAATACATTGACATAAAGTAGAAATAACACGTATTTATCTGATAATTGCTTTAAAAAAGTAATTTGTGATTGCAATATGTGTTCTAATGGCTAATTTCAACTACACACCAGCTATCCTGAGTCTCAGTCTAAATTTAAATGGGAGCTAAGCATGTTCTTGAGATCATGCCTTGGTATAGGACTTACTAACCTTGTTAAAAACCAAATGGGATAGACATAACCATGTATGAGCAAACCAGCTTTTATGCCACACATTATTCTTTCAACAAGAAACAGCTGATACAGCTTAAAAACTTTTAGCACACTTTAAAGAACTACTGCAGAGTAATCACTTAGTTCCTTTCTAAAGAGAGAGAGAAACTGGATATTATGAGGCAATACTGAGTTCTTTGAGAACATTCTTGAAAAGGTTACTCTCATAGTTTATTTTTAAGTTCAAAAATCTACCCACTGTAAACTCGTTTGAAACAACCCACATTACCCAACTAATGATATACCATACTTACCAAATATGAGAAAGTTCAAGAATAGGAAGTTTTGATTTTGTAAAAAACTCTTTAGCTGCAGATCCTGAAATATTAAAACAGTGTTGTTTAGTGTTATTCTGAACTTACAGCTCCAAGAATAAAATGTGAGGTAAGAGTCTTAAGACTTCCGCCACTGAGAAAAAGGTAACCTTAACGTGTACATGTCATATTTTTGGTTTCCAGTGACTATAAACTTTTTAGACAATTTGAGAATTAATTTATCCTTTATCATCACTGACGAATGAAACCATATCTTTGAGATTATGAAACTGAGACCGTCCTATCCCATTTAGAAGAACTTCTGTTTTTAACAACTCACCTGGAATAAATCCGTTTAGATCAGGCTGAATGGTTTTAAACTGATTTACATAATACTGTCTTTGTTCATCTGTTATTTTCCAAGGATCGTCATAACTACTGGATTGCCTACGAATTTCATTGGCAGTTGTAGCTGAGGCTACAGTTCGTACTGTTGTCTGGTCCTGTAATGAAACATTTTTTCCTCAGTACAGTATCTATCTATATGCCTATATGGACCAAGATCGTTAAGTTACTTATCTTTGAAAGTAAAACTTACTTTTTGTGGATGTTTAAAAATAAGTCTTAACAAACTCATCAACAAACCACATATTTGTTATATAGGTTATTAAACATTTTTGCACAAAGATTACATAAATGTGTAGAATGATAGCAATATGTAAGCAACAGAAAGCTATGTAAAAGGTGCTAAGAAAGCCAAGCAAATACATTCCTAGATGCAGAAACCTTTCAAAACTTCACTATGGGATTAGCAAGAAAATCAGCCAAAACTTTCAATAAAACATTCCAATGAAAACAGACTTGAAGAAAAGGCACAAAGTTCTTTTTTGTTTTAATAAAAGAGTCAACTTGCATTTATAAAATGTGCAACAGCAAAATATAAAAACAATGACAGCAGCAATACTCTTAATGAAGCAAATAAAAATGCAATACCAATAAAATGTCACACCTGGACAGAAGCAGGATGCATGGTTAAAAGAGTACTGGTTGGTGGAGTATCAGCAAAACTGACCCAATTTTCTTGAGGTGGAGGTGGAGAATGTCCTGACCACACTGCATCACCAGCAGAAGAACCTAAAAACAGAATGGGTAAACATGCTGACTCACTTTTGGAAGAAAAAATAAAGTTACCAGGTTTTTAATGATAACAAATCACCACACATATGAACAAGTTTTCTTTTAAAAAGCTAATTCTGAGGAATATTAACAACTTCCAAAATGGAATCTTATCTGCCAATTTAAAATTGTACCTCATTTGGCATAATAACCAGTTTACTGTTATAATAAGCAATACAGCAGCAGAATCATTTTTATAACAAAGTATACTTCCCTTCACTAATATAATATATATACCTGGGAATATATCTCCGATATATCTCTTATACATTTTACCCTTCAGATAGAATCTGATACCTATAAACTTTTGTCTAAGCATCATATATGTAAGTAAATGCAATTACATTCAATTTACTTAGAAACTTTCACAGTTGGCTTTTGCTTCTATTTAAGGCACTTAATGAGTCTGAGTAAACTCCGGGAGTTGGTGGTGGACAGGGAGGCCTGGTATGCTACAGTCCATGGGGTTGCAAAGAGTCAGACACGACTGAGCGACTGAACTGAACTGAACTTATAAATTAAAAGCTGACTTAGAGGCAACTCTTAAAGGAACATTATCAAGTTTCCTTCCATTTACAATCCTTAATAAATGTTACTTTAAAAAATTTTCTAAATACCTGATTGTGCTTCACCAAAGGGAGACCAGAATGGCCCAGGTCCTGCAAGAGGCCTCTCGCTGCTTCCTCCACTGGGATGACGGTTGTGCTTCCTCCATGTGTGTGGAGAAGTTGGTGGAGACTGCTGTGGCGAGACTACTGGGGACACAGGTTCCTAGAAAGAACATCATTATTTGACAATTTAAATTTTAAGGTAACAATGTCATTACTCAGGCCGTCAATAAATGCTTTAGTGTAAGCATTCCCACAGTACATCAACTGACAGCATGTACATGTACATGATTACCTGCTGATCTACAGATGCACGAGGCTGGACAGGATCATGGCTTGTGGACCCTTTTTTCACTTGTCCCCTGCCAGGTGGTGGGGGGATTACACCAGAGTAAGACCCTTGATTTTCAGAATCTGAAGAATATGAGGCTGCATGACGAGATTCCTGTTCGTTTTTTGAAGCAACAAATCTTGGCAGAGGAAGGTCCTTTACTGTTAACCACAAAAATACTTATTACTTCAAAATGAAATAGGGTATACACATTAAAAACTGAAATAAGAGATGAATTTGCTATTAGAAAGAATTTTTGCAAAAACTAAGAAACAACAGACACAAAATGTTTATCGCCACAAAATTCAGATCATCTCCCTTAGGTTGTTTAGGGAAACTCTAATCTAGAAGGTAGTAGTAGCAGCAAACGGTCACTCTAAGGGGTTAAGCTGTATGAAATGTTCAGTGCATATCAGGCCTTTGTTTGTACTTTATCTCATAACCATATAAACCTTACAAAATCCCCATTTTATAGGTAAAAAAAGTGAGACTCTAAGATGCCAAGGTCACTGACAGTAACTGACTATTAGGATCAGGATCTGCAGCCAAGTCAGTCTGACCTTGAAGCCTAGACTGTTTCTACTCACACTGGTTCCCTAAAGGAAGATGTTAGAGCTCTAAACAAAACAAGAATATGTCACTAAGTTTGAAACTAGATTAATCTAGACATTTTCTTTGAAGAAATTATGAAAACATCTTACTGTCCACCTACCAAGGACACAGTACAAGGCGTTTAGTTATACCTCCCACTTTAGTCCAGCTATGACACTCCTACATGCAAATATTTTATATTCATTTTTAAACAGAGAGAAGGATAAAAGACTGAGAATGTCTCTGCACATTTCTAGACTAGAACAATGCAGTAGCAGCAGCATCTTTAGAAGAAAGTATACTTCCCTGCGCCATGATTATCTGCATTTCTCTTTAGAATCTCCACATTAGGGAGGGAAAATAGTAATGTTTATGCAGTATTTATATAAAGGAAATAAAAATTACCTAAAAAGAATGTAAACTCTCAATTCTAGAACAATGAAACGAGAGCTCCACATTGAAAACTTCTGGATGACTATTAAACAGAGGTGGTACTTAAAACTATTTTATAAAAATTCTAACATTACAGAAAACCTCAAGTTTTCTCTTCCCACCCCATTCCCTATGAAAACTAAAGAACTCTGCATTTTAAGAATGAAGAAGAATTTCTTAAGGATTTAATTCTTAAGAAATTAAGAATTTTCAACTACTTAGGCATCAATAAGCCTTCAAATAATAGAAAACCACATTATCCTAGGTCATACTTGTAGGGTAAGCAGATGTTTGCATTTGGGTTTTAGTCTGCCAATATTTTAACACTGTCTCTACCAATCAAAATTTTGGTTAACTAATACTTTCTAAATTTCAAATGGAACTTTCATAGTTTTTCCAAACGGGAAAACACTAAGTATAATGTTGTTTTATACTTAGTAGAAAAGAATATAAGGAAGGCATACATGAAGATAGTCACTACAACTCATCAGCTACCTTGATAAAATTATTCATCTAAATTCTAAGCATTTTTTAGTAAATTAAAGTTGCCATTTTAAGTTTTTATATTACCATAAAATATGTGTGAAGTACATAAATGCCATAACAGAGTTAAGGTAGACACATTTTTCTAATATTAACAAATGAAAAAAGCATGGCATGAATAAAGTCATGATACTTTAACTCAAGGTCGCAAATGCCACTGAAACATCAGAAAGACTCCACAGTTCTACTGACTTTACTTCACTTTTGATTAGAAGTTCATTTTCATTTCAGTTACTAATATATTCCATAGTTACCTGTATTTATACTTTCCACTCTTAAAGGGAAGCCAGACTGGGCAACAGCTACAAGTTTCAAAGCAATATAGAACTGACTTCTTCCAAAATAACCAAGTCTTGTTGCACCACAAAGCTCCATAATCTATAAAAGAAAAAAATGTTAATATCAAGAATTATGACAATAATTCTCCACATAAGCAGCTATCTGACCTCTGTAACTTTTCCAAAATGCATAGCTGACATATGGCATATTATTCTCAACTGACGACCAAACTCATCAAGTTTCAGTTTTAAATGTTTGAAAATAAAAAGGCACTGACCTTACAATAGGTTATCATTCTTACTTAGTAAAATTCATGTGATAAACGATTATATTTTATTAGAATAACTTTTTTCTTAAGAATCATATCTTTTAGAAACAAATGTACCATCTATTCTTCTTCATAAATACTGTGCATACAGTAGGGTCAAAAGTTTCTGCAACTAATAGATTATTACTCAGTCATTTAAGGTAAATCATAAAATGACATACTAAGTGGGAAAGGGCATGATCCATAATTTTGACCACATAAACACAAACTTTAAAACAACCAGATATATGAAGATTCTACCAGCAAGTCTGCTAGGTAAGATTGCAAATATGTGTTATTTCTCTTTACTTTCCAGATTATATTTAATGTGGTTATACTACTTTCTTTAAAACAACGATTTTTGTTTGCTTTTTTTTAAAAAAAAGCATGAAGCCTTTTAAGGATTGTTCTAGTCATTCAACAAATATGTCTTGACTGGCTACTACAAGCATCAAACTGTGCTCAGCCACTCAGTCTTGTGGGACTCTCTGGACTGTAGCCCACCGGGCACCTCTGTCCATGGGATTTTTCAGGCAAGAATACTGGAGTGGGTTGCCATTTCCTTCTCCAGGGGAATCCTCCCGACCCAGGGATCAAACCTATGTTTCCTGCACTGGAAGGCAGAATCTTTACTGCTGAGCTACTGGGGAAATGAGAATTTTAGGTTACAAAATTAAATTATAACCCCAAAAGGTGTATTAATATCTACTATACAGACATCTGGAGAAGGCAATGGCAACCCACTCCAGTACTCTTGCCTGGATAATCCCATGGATGGAGGAGCCTGGTAGGCTGCGGTCCGTGGGGTCGCTAAGAGTCGGACATGGCTGAAGTGACTTGGCAGATACAGACATCACAAAGTAACCCTAAAACAAGCACTAAGTAACCTTGTCTGAGCTTCTCAAAAATCCAAATTCTTGTACAAAGAGAGCATATTTAGTCTATTTGCTTTTTCCCAGCACATTCAAAGGAAGATTAAGGTACCTGAGATGTTGTGATACTAAGTCAGAAGTATTTAGTAGAATTGCAAAAAAGTACCTATCAATGGTTCAGCAATATATCACAATAACAATAACCATTTGTTTTCTTTCCCAAGGAATGAAGACAATTTCTGCTATGACTGATCATCATGGGAGGAAGTTCCTGTTTCTGCCACTAAGGGGCATCACTTCTGTGTAAATTTAAAAGGGCAAGGAGGATAAAGAGGCAGGTTTGCATTACGAGAACTATGGGGAAAAGGAGGGTGAGAGTCAGGAATGGAAGAGCACACAGCCGTGCAGGGTGTGAAGGCACTGTGTTATGGTTATTATGCCACTTGGAACCCCCTCAGGGATCATTATACATCTCAGATACTTTTATTTATAACCCAAAGCATCTAAAATATACCAGGTAAGAGCCAGATAAAGGGAAGACCTAAAAGGAGATCACGTGTAGTTTGTTTATCCCTATTACACCTGTTTCAGGTGCCTGTGGGACTTTCAGGGGGAGATATCCCGGGAACAGAACAAAGAGGTAGAGTTCAGAAGGGAGTACATTGAGGAGATATGCTCCATACCTGGGAAGCAGACAGGAGGTCATGACTGAAGCTGGGGGACCAATAAATAAGACTGCCAGCAAGCCCAGAGTGACAAAAGGAAACCTAACAGGCAGGTATAAAAAGGAGCTTATGAAAGAGAAAGTGGGAAAAAATACCAGCAGAAAGTGGGAAACCAAAGGGGACAAGGCTTTGGAAGGTGCGAGCAAGCTTTAAAGGAAATAATCATTGCACATACAGATTTACATACAAGGTGTTATGAGAAGCAACCTAAACTCACAAGAATATATAAAATTAATTATGGAACAGCCATATGAGAAAAGTATGTAGCCTTTAAAATTCACTTATAGGATTAATGTTATGAAAGCAAAAAGCAGAACACAAAGCAGTATATACATAAGCATAACCCAATTCTATTCTAATACATACATAAAAATGGTAGTGAACATGCCAGCATATATTTCTGGGTGCTGAGATTAAGGAATATTTCTATATTTATATACATGAGGCTGTATTTACTCCAAAAACATATAATATTATTTAATCAGAAAATTGATAAATAATTTCTAAAAAGGAGCAGCAGTAGAACCGCCAAAAAGGGGGGGAAATATACTCTATGTTTTGCAATTATGTTTTGTTACTTGAGCAGTTACAGGGATGCGGTAGGGTAAAATCCAGTTAGCAATGGGTTAGGGAATAAACAGGAGGAATTTAAGTGGAAAGAGAAGTACAAAACAGGTTAAGATATTTGGCTTTAAAGAAAGAAAGTTTAGAAGGGTACTTTTGCTTCTCTTAAGTCTCAGAGCTAGTTCAGCAGAAGAGACACTAGAAATCAGGTCTTTTGATTCCAAACCCAAAGTTCTTCCCAGGATGTAAGGGTGAAGTGGGGAGTGCGATGGGGTAGAAGAGCAGGAAGAAATACTAGCCTTCTACTGTAGCACACATAACAAAATTTTAGAAGTCTGTATGCCAAGCTGCCGCCTCAAGAAAGCTGTTTTGAAAAGAGTAGATAAAAAGAATCAGAGGCAATAAATGCAATTATTCCTCTACAGCTCCTCCCTGCTGCATCCCTTACGAGACTCATTCTGTGACCCAAGTCAGGCATGTGTGTCACTGTATGAACACTGGAAAGGAAGAAACATGTTACGACATATAAATTTACAAAGTAATACCTGACAAAATAGTCTAAAGAGGTCTATCAAGACTGAAATTACCAAGAAGTCTAAATTACTATCACAATCTGTGAAGTAGACAGAATCTGTCTCTAAAGAAATATCTGGAATAAATTCCTAGAAGGAGACCTGCTAGACCAAACTATCAGTATATTTTAAAACGTATTACCAATCGCCCATTGCCTTTCCAAAAGGTTACTGAAACTTATTCTCTCACTGTCAGTATGAGAATGTTTCTCATCTTTTGTCATTTCATCTTTTTCTCCAGCAACTTGAAAAGCCACTCACATACTTAGATGTATTTATTTTTAACCTCCTGTGTTACACAGTTCTACATAACTATTCCTGGATCTGTAGCATTCTTTTTTTTGTCATCTCTTTATTTTTATAAAACAATTTTAAATTGGGATACAGCAGCTTAACCTTCTTTTAAAATTACTTTAGCCTTATAATATTTAAACACCTGGAGTAAGGTTAGCCCAGCCTTCGTTTTTCGTTCTTGTTTAGAATTTCCTTTGCTAATTTCATGTTACTTAATCTTTCAAACAATCTTTAAAGTCACTTATCAAAATAAATTAAGATTTTAACTGAGACAGCAATTTTCATGTACAGTCTGGTTTCTAACTTTAACAAGACCACTTCACTGTTTTATCATTAAGGACACTGTTGGCTAATACTGTGCAACACCTTTGTTAAGAAACTATTTAGCTAGTTCTACTATTCTAATAGTTTTGTTTGGGGCCTTATATTTTAAAAAACCACAGAGAGATGTTAGTTTTATTACGTGCATTTTGGGGCAGAAAATGAAAAGATGGTTAACTTTTCTCTTTGGCCTTATTAATAGTTCTATTAATAGAGTTCCTAACATCAAACCACCCTTTGATCCCTAAAATGAATTCCATTTAGTCATGGTGCATTACATTTTCAAATAATATTTATATAAAATTTTAACCACAATCTTAAAATGACTAAGTGTTAAAAAAATATTATATCTGAAAGGTATGGAATTGATATTAGTTGGCTTTGTACGCAGAACTAGCAAGCTTTACTTTTTTCCTGCTCTAAAATACTTTAAATAGATTAGGAATTACATAATCCTTAAAGATTTATTAGACAATTCACCAATGACACAGGGTCAGCATCTCTGATATACAACTCATTTTCTTCCATGTTATTGGGAATAAACTAGGTTTTCTATCTCTAAAATATTTGATAATTTCCAAGAAAATCATTTATCCAAATTTAGACATTTATTATTAGGTCAACATTCAAAGGAGTCACTTTTTAAATTGCCTCTTTATGGTAATTTTCCCTTATTTAAAATCATGCATATTTGTGCAAAAGCTTACACAGCTATCTGATCATGAAAACCACTTAAAATCCCTAAGATACAGAGTCCCACACCCTTTCCATTAGATTCTAACTCATTTAGGAAACCCAGGGCCAGAGAGTGATTGCTGGTCTAATACTGACAGCTACTGAAAACGATTAACCTTTATTTTATTAACATTACAAAACTTGTATGCTCATGGTAAAAGAAATAAGATATACTTAGGATACAGAATTAAAAGTTCTTATGATCCTCATCTAAAGTAACAATTTTTTTATGTTTTTCCAATTTTCTCTACACATATACAAACATATGAGCACACATACTTCACATACACCTTTTACCCATATAGGGTCATACTATACATGATTTTTTTCCACATAATACTATTCAAAGATCTTTTTATATCAGCATATATAGTTCTCTTTCATTTTTTTTTTTAACACAGTGTTCCATTGCATGGATATTCTTATTGCAAATTAACCAGCCCCTTACTGATGAACATTTATGCTTTTCCAGCTTTATATTACAAATAATGCCATAAACATTCATGTGCATGTATCTTTATACACTGTACAACAGTAGAACAAATCTGCAGAAATAGAATATGCTTTAAAATGTAACATAGTCAAGTACTGTAACTGAGTAACTGTAACATCTTACTGAAGGGCACAGAATCCTGGCTGCCTGGATTTTCTTTTTTCCAGGAAAAGATAAAGTAGATTATAGTTTGCTTTAATACCTACAGAGATTACTGTAGTTAGGCAATCATTCTATATCATTCATACAGTATTTGAGGAAGTTATATAATTTTAATGTGCCTCAGTTTCCTCATACATAAACTGGGGAAAAGAATACACCATCTCATATGGCACTTACAACAAGGTCTGGTCCACGAATATCATTATTATCACTTTTTACTTACCATCCTGATCACAATGTACTTAATTTAGTCAGGGATGTCAAAGACTAAATCATCCTTGAAAACCACATTTTCCTGAGAGCTGAGAGCTATCGCCTATAAGCACCAAATTGGGTTTTATTATAATTTCTGAAGAATAGTCTTTAAATTCTAAAATACAGAGTGCCCTCATACCTTCACAAGTATTTTGAACTTGTGGCTTAAGACAATACACCAAACACAGAAATTTATCTCCTTTCCTTTCAGGTATCTTTTAAAAATGATAGTAAGGGAATTCATAAAAATAAACAAAAGGAAAAGGGGGACAAAGAACTGACAGGAAATTTAAGTAAATTTTAGCAATTAGAAAGCAGATGGGGCATCCCTGGTGTCTCAGTGGTAATGAATCTGCCTCCCAGAGCAGGAGACACAAGTTCAATCTCTGGTCCAGGAAGATCCCACATGCCACAGAACAACTTAGCCCACGTGCCACCACCATTGAACCTGTGCTCTAGAGCCCGAAAAATGCAACTACTGAGCTCACATGCTACAGCTTCTGAAGCCCACACATTCTAGACCCCGAAGCTCTACAACAAGAGAAGCCACTGCCAAGAGAAGCCCACACACCAGAGTGGCCCCCGCCAGCTGCACTAGAGAAAAGCCCGCGCAGCAACGAAGACCCAGCCCAGCCAAAATAAATAAACTTAAGAAAAGCGGGTGCCATACCTAATGAAGTAGGACAGAAGAAGTCAGTGCCAAGAATATCCACGGAGAAGAATCATTTTGGCCTGCAAAACACAGGGACTCATCCAGAAATGCGACTTATGACTGAGAGTGAGACTGGGACAGAGATGAAGCTTCCTATCCCTAGAGTTGCTCACAGAACATTAGCAACTAGACTTTATTCTCCAAGTAAAAACAAAGAAACAAAAAACTAACAAAAGCAAATGTCAAGGAAGTACTAGGACTGCTGACTGAGACAGGAGTTGTTGCCCTAGGGAAAAGCTGTTTCTAGCATTTAGCAACCCAATTATAAAGAACATCTGACCCACTCCTCCTAACGTGAGGCAGCCTTCTCAAGTGTTATTCCCCATTATATAGTACTCAGTTTTTCTACTGCCTCTAAGATCAACCACCAACTGAAGAAAGCCTACAAAATGGAATAGAACTGCCAAAGTTACAAATGGGGAAAATAAAACTCTGAAAGACATAATTCAAGGAAGAAAGATCACTTAAAAATACTCTAGAGTGTATCTTCTGGGAGATTTAAGATAATACTGCCTCACCCACAAAACAAGAACAGGATAGCAACGATACTATGAAAAAGGAAAAATCAGAGAATAAGAGGTACAGAAATACAGCTGGTCGGTCCCTTGGTATCTACAGGGGACTGGTTCTAGGGCCTGTCAGGGATACCAAGATGCTTCAAGTCCTATAGCTGGCCCTCTGCATCCCTGATGATGCAGAACCTGCAGGTATCAAGAGCCAACTGTATACCTGTTGGAAAAAAATCTGCACATTACTTGCACAGTTCAAACCCATGTTGTTCAATGGTCAATTGTATACAAAGTTCAGCAAAAATATGAGAAGATTAAAAAAATATTTTTTTCTCCAGAAGCAGGAAAGGGAAAGGTGAATTAGAACATATGAGAGAAAAGAAACAAAGAAGATTAATCTAGATGGACCAAATTTTTATTAAAATGATATATCTACAAACAATGCAGAGGAAGGAGAAAAGTGATATGAAAGAACAAGAGATTTACCCCAAAGCTAAAGGAGAGATTTGCAGATTGCAAGAGTCTACTGAGTGCTCAACATAATAAGTTCAAGAATTCCTATACACATGATTACTGTGTAACTTCAGAACACCAAAGATAAAACAAAGATCTTAAGAGCAACCAAAACAGGCATAGTGCAGGGAGATAAGGAAGACTGCTTCAGAAAAAATATTAACTGGATTAACATCAGACTTCTCATTGGTAATAAAGAAAACCAGAAAGCAATAGAGCAACATTCTCAAAGTTCTAAGAAAAAGCATTTTCAACCTAGAATTCTATATCCAGTATCAATATGATAACAAAAACAGATACTTTCATAGATGAAGAAATTTTAATAAGTTTATCTCCTACGAACTCTTTCTTGGGAAAACAGTGTTATTTAGCAAAATCTGCAGACAGGGTATACAGAAAAAAAGTAGATACATACCAAGAAAACAGAGAAATAATGTTGCAATGGAGAACGGCTATGCAACTGGCCTCAGCAGTAACCAGTTCAGACAAACTGACAGAATGCTCTAGGAGGAACATTTCAGAAAAAATAAAGGAATGGATATAAAAGCAACAGTGCAAGAAAAAAAACAGAAAGGCAGTTGAGAAAGTAAAAGAATGTAATCACAGTACAAAGCCTGGAACGGAAGTAAAAATATTTATATCATATTGTAAAGACCTTTTTACATTGAATTTTTAGATTAAGTCAATCTAAAGTCAAAACATTAAAATTAAGAATTATAGTTCTAGAATAAGGTGCCAATGTTCTCAATATTAAGTATGTAAAAGTAGAGCTAACAAGTTGAGAGAGGGAAGGATAAGAGAAGGTGAAGGGAAAAGACATCAGCTTCTGGGTTTTGGTCTAGCTGAACAAAACAAAAAAGTCAAGAACTCTTTTTGGATATGTAGGAGAACAGAGATCATAGAGAAAACTGCTGCTACCCAAACTGGAGACCAAGAGGGAGCAAATACAGAGAATCACAGCTTACTAGAAGGGAAACCCATCAACATCAACTTCTCTAAAACCAATGCCAAGGAAGGGAAGACTGAACTGTCCTTGATGAACTGCTGTAGGCTCAGTGTGCACAAATCTGAGAGAGAAAACTACAGGGGGACCTAGTCATACAGGGGCTTTACCTCCAGGAGAAACCTCCACCAGGTTCTCATAGTGATTGTGAGCAAAAACCCCAGTGCTTTTAGGAGGGGGAGGGGGAAAGAAACCATCCTGAAATCTACCAAAGCATTCTGCTCTTAACAAGGCCTGTCCTCAGGAGAAACAATTTAACCAGAGCCCAACCTGCCCGGTATTTATCAGAGCCTAACTGATCTGGGAGAAGGGAAAAGCCATTCTACCCATCCTGTCCCACCAAAGAAGGGTAGAGGGAATACGGATGGGACTGAGAGGCAATTATGAAGTTCACAGGTTCACTGGGAGACTGAGACAGAATCATGAGACTTACAGAATGCTCTGCTTCCTCCCACCCCTCACTACATTACTAAAGAAGTATTTATGGTAGCCCATTAAGCCAACACTTCATGTCATGCTATCCAGAAAAAAAAAAAATTACAAGACATACTAAAAGGCAAAAAAAAAAAAAAAAAAATCACACTTTGAAAAAACAAAGCAAGCATTAGAATCAGACTCAGATATGGCAGAGATGTTGGAATTATAGGCCAGGAACTTAAAACTATGATTAATATGTGAAGAGTTCTAATGGATAAAGCAGACACCATGCAAGAACAGACAGATAATATAAGCAGAGAGATGGAAATCCTAAGGGGAAAAAAAAGCTGGATATTTAAAACACTATCGAAGAAATAAAGATCGTCTCTGATGGGATTATTAACAGAGCAGGCATGGCTGAGGAAATAATCATTGATTTGAGCTTAAGGATATCTCAACAGGACCTCTAAAACTGAAAAGCAAACAGGAAAAAATAGAATATTTGAAAACTATAGGACAACAGAAGATATGACATATGTGTAATAAGATGAATAAAGAGAAATGAAACAAAAGACGCTTACTCCTTGGAAGAAAAGTTATGACCAACCTAGATAGCATATTTAAAAGCAGAGACATTACTTTGCCAACAAAGGTCCATCTTAGTCAAGGCTATGGTTTTTCCACTGGTCATGTATGGTTGTGAGAGTTGAACTGTGAAGAAGGCTGAGCGCCGAAGAATTGATGCTTTTGAACTGTGGTGTTGGAGAAGAGTCTTGAGTCCCTTGGACTGCAAGGAGATCCAATCAGTCCATTCTGAAGGAGATCAGCCCTGGGATTTCTTTGGAGGGAATGATGCTGAAGCTCAAACTCCAGTACTTTGGCCACCTCATGCGAAGAGTTGACTCACTGGAAAAGACTCTGATGGTGGGAGGGACTGGGGGCAGGAGGAGAAGGGGACGACAGAGGATGAGATGGCTGAATGGCATCAACGACTCGATGGACGTGAGTCTGAGTGAACTCCGTGAGCTGATGATGGACAGGGAGGCCTGGTGTGCTGTGATTCATGGGGTCGCAAAGAGTCGGACACGACTGAGCAACTGAAATGAACTGAAAACAAAAGAAATATTTGAAACAATAATGAGTAAGTTTCCCCCAAATCTATGCCAGAAATGGAACCGCTGAACCAGGAAGCTAAGAGAACAGAAAGCAGGATATATGCCAAAAAAAAGTACACCTAGACCCTCTACAAAAGTTAACTCAAAATGGATCACAGATCTAAATGTAAAGCACAAAATTATAACACTCACAGAAGATAACATATGTGTGTATTCAGGACCCTTAAGAAAAGCAGAGTTTTTTTCTTTCACCTAACAGGATTACACTGGTAAAACAGTTTTTGTTTCGTTCTGTTCTTTTTAGTGACTTATGACTTTTGCCTTTTTGCCAAGCTATCATCTCTGCTCCATCAGTAGTCGTCCCAGTTGCTGCCTTTCTACTTTGTATGCCATTGTTTAGAAATGGAACCACCCTTTTTATACTGTAGAAAACAAGACTAAACAGTTCTTTAATGGTAACTCGAAAAGCTCTCCAATGAGCAAAAAGGACACAAACATCATTTTTTACTTCCGATATACAAAGTATGGAGGTGGTGGTGGGGCTAACATTATTGAGCACAAACAATGCTAAGCACAGTGCTAAATACTCAAGGTGTTCCCATCTAATTCTGAAAATAATGGAGTAGAATTAGTATTATTACCATATTACAGAAGAAGAAAAAGAATCAGACTGGCTAACTAAGCCCAGCCGACTCAAAAGGGGGCAAGAGCTGTAATTCAAAGTCACGCTTTTAATCTTCTACCAAGACTTGCTGTCCACTGTCCTTTTCCTGGAATAATATTGGCTACCTCAGAGCAAGTGCCCCCAATAAGTCCTAAAAATCCAGAATGCCTAGTACACAGTGACAATCAAAGAATAGTTTAAATGCATTAGGAAGGCTTTTTAATCTTATGCTCATAACACTGGGTACATGGAATGCTAACAATAGAGATAGATGGAAGTTATTTGAGAATTTCAGCTTGAATACATGAGCTGAATTATAAATAGAAAAATCCAAAAAAATGGAATAAGAAATATATTGAAACTATACATAACACTGAGAATACATAATCACTGAGAATACTGTCAAAATTCCCTCCAAAATGAAATCTTATGAATGTTTAATATAATAAAATACAATAAGAAGAAGATCTTCCCTTTAAAGTCATCAAGTTAAAATTAAGAAGGGGATTCTATTGCTTTCGTTTTTATAAACATTCTTTAGTTTAAATTGGGCTGGGTCAGCGGACAAGCTGTTTTTGTTGGCTTAAAAGCCCAGTTTGGTCTACCTATACACACACCACCTGCTACCAAGTCGGTCTAACTTTTATTGTTCCACTAACTTGCTAGACTTGTCTCCACACCTCTCTGTGACTCATTAGCTTTAATGACATGAGAATACTTGTAATGGAGACTCAGGTTTACTACAAATTAGTGGGAAATAGGGAATAATTATACTCAGTACTTATTATCAGGAAGACTGTTTACTTGCTGTCCCACTTAATACTCAGAACAATCCTCTAATGTTGGCTACCATTATCCCCAGTTCACAGGAAAGGAAACTGAGGCAAGTGAGCGGCAGTCAGGATTCAAATCCAGATTAGTCTGAGTCCAAAGGCTTTCCGTTCCCAGGTGCCTCTGAAGCAGTTAAACAGAACTCTTAACAATGGCATGTTTATGGGGCAGTAGTTCCAAATGTATTCCAAAGAACACCGGTCAAGTTAAAGGCTGTGCAGCTGAATAAATTGATGTATTACAGTCTCCTTGGAGACTTCACAATGCATTTTTAGCCCCTAAGAGGCACTAAAAAAATCCTACAGCCTAGGAACAAACCTCTTTTTGGTTTAGGATCTATTAAAATGTTTCCGAACTACTGGTCCATAATCAGATACTCTATACTAACACACTTTGGGAATCAATGCTATTAAGACCCCACCCAGAGCAGCAATTTTCAAACTCTTCTGGTGTAAGGATCCCTTATATATGCTTTAAAAAGTTATTGAGGACTTGTTCAAAACTTTTGTTTTTGTGGGTTATATTTATTGGTATTTACCATGTTAGAACTTAAAATCGGAAAACTAAAAAATATGTACCTATGAATTTATGTAAACACAAGAATTATTTATGTAAACACAAGGATAACAAGAATAATAATTTTCCATCACGTAACTTAAAATTTTATGAAAATAACTTTTTCCCAAAATTAAAAAAAATGAGAAGAGTACATTGTTTTATAAACATATACACAAATTTCCTCAATGTCAAGCTTACAACAACATTAATGTCTGTTTCTATATTTGACTTACTGCAATATGTTGATTTGTTGAAAGCAATATAGACATTCCCAGTTCACATAGATATGTGTTGGAAAACAGAGGACAATTTACATAGTCTTTTCAGATAAACCTGGTATTTTTTGATACTACACCAAAACTCTACAAGTGGTAGTTGCTTAAAGGTTAGCTGCAATACTGAATCCAAAGCCACATTAATAAAGTTTTCTGCATACTCTTACATCAAAAATCCACCGGTGTATCTGGTCTATTGCATCCCATATTGCCCCATATGTAACCTATTGGTTCATCAAGTCATGTAGATCTTCCAAATGTTGACATATTTACAAAATATTAAAAAATTGCATTTGTTAATATCATATCTCATAATATCTCATAAGAAAGGTCATTAAACACTGGGAAGCAGTCAAACACTTGATTGCAGGTAAATTCCAATATCCTAATTTCTGCAGAAAGTTTGAATTTTATATCATTAGTAACAAATAGTAATAGCTGTTTTCCCTTAAGTGACAATCATACTTTCTTCATTTTCAAGAAAATCTTTGCCCAATACCCAAGTAAGCTGTTTCTTCAAGAAAAACGATGCTCCATTAAAAAAAAAAAAAAAAAGAAAAAAAAGTCAGGATAGGTCACAACTCCAATTGTAAAATAAGTACTTCTCAAGACAATCATCACTTTTCAGTATCTAGCAAATGCGGTTTATGCATACTTTCCATTGCATCACATAAGATACTAAAAATATACATACTAAAGGATGAAGATTTTTTAAATTAATTTTTTCTACATACAGAACATTTTAAAGTGAAACTGGTGTTTTGCCTGTATGTCAGTAAAGAATACAATATTATTACAGTTGCTAAGTCACGTCCAACTGCGACCCCATGAACTGCAGCATACCAGGCTTCCCTGTCCATCACTATCTCCCGGAGTTTGCTCAAACTCACGTCCACTGAGTCAGTGATGCCATCCAATCATCTCATCCTCTGTTGTCCCCTTCTCCTCTTGCCCTCAATCTTTCCCAATATCAGGGTCTTTTCCAATGAGTCAGTTATACTGACAACTTCTTCTGCATTATGAATGAAAACATCAGCACAGCAAAAAAAAAAAAAAAAGAAAGAAAGGGGCAGCAGGGAGGAATAACACTATTATTATGAAAACATATTTTAATCTCACAGACCAGGGCTCTAACACCAAGCTTTGAGAAATGATATTGGAGGGCACACTCTCTATATGGTAGTGATTGCTTTGATGTCAGTGCTATACACTCCATGCCCGAGAGCAGCCACTGAAAACATGTCTACAGGTGCAAGCAAGTATACCATAAATTAGGGAAACTGGCCAAATGCGGGGATGTAGTGAGCTAAGATGAGCAGGTGTCACAGGAGCAGCTGCTATTCAGCTCTAGCTAACTGTTGCTATAGAAGAACAGCTGTCAAATGATGCAATCTTGAGATTTTTCTGAAGCTGGAAGACTAGAATATTCCATGATACTGTTCTCACTTTTAAATGCTAATGTGGATTCGGATAATTTTTTTTAATATGCAGATCAACTAAAACACCTGGACTACCTACTACACATGATGTCTCAGAGAGTATTCTACAGTTACTACTAGAAAAATGGCATAAAATAAATGACAAAAACTGCAGTAATATTCCTTCAGATCCTCTAGCAAGCAAGGTGGAAAAAGGTGAGAAGGACTTTCATGAAAGATAATCATATATACAGATGTTATTACATATTATAATCCTACTAATGGTCCTTGAGTGTTTTAGCTCTAGAAATACTAGAGTGAGATTCTGAAGCCCCTCCAAATTATTCTCAGGCTTTAATGAATACAATGGCTTAATATAATATTTCGTTATCTATCAAGAGACTCAAATGACTGAGACAAGTGAAGAGTAACCAAGGGAAATGAATGATTTCATCCTTCCCTGACCTGTGTGTGTCAGGTCCAGTCCTTACACACACCCACATACAAGAATTCTAAAACACCCTTCCTCCTTTCCTTCAATAAGTGAAGACTGCTCCCACTTCAAGGACTTTGCCCTTGCTGCATCCTCAGTTTGTCTGCCCCTCAGATCTTTGCTTGGCTACTTTCTGGGTCATTCAGGTCTCAAATTCATGTCTCAAAGTGCAATTTCAGGGTTTACCACGAATACCCTACTGTTCACTTATTTATTGCCAACATCTTCCAAACAAGTCAGTCTCCAACAAACAAGGAAGATCTCTTCTATTCCTAGCAGTCAGAACAACTCCTGATGCACAGTACCAATATATGTTTTTTGGGTGGATACATAAATGAAAGAATGAATTAAATATTTTTGAATCAATTTTGCGGCAGTGTCTTTCCACTTTTACACAGCCTACAGGATTAAAAATCTTAAAGTACAGCTCCAAACAGTGTATATTATATGTAAAGAACACACTCATTTAAGTCTAGCTCCTAAGACTCTCTGTAAAGTAGTCCCCAACTGTCTTCCCAGTCTTATTTTGGTCAGCCTAGACTGGGCTCACCTATCTTCATACTTTTGCTTCTCTCTCTCACCAGATCAATCTCTAATCTATGTCTGCCTGTTAAAATTATACCCTTCCTTCACAACCCATAGCAAGAACTTCCTTCCTGTAATATTTTCTATCCTTTCTACTCCATAAACAAGAAAACTAGTGCTTTCTTTGTACTAGCATTCCAGCTTCTATGATACCATTTGAGTGACTTATCTGTGTAATTAGGTTAACACTACTGGCACTTCCTCCCTCCATTAAACTCCTTGAGGGCAGAGACCATGACTTAGTCAAAATTGGAACCCACTGAGATACGGCACTGTATTTTGCCAGAGTAGACAGTGCTGAAGGGATCTGCTCTCCCATGGTGCTCACATCCTCCTGACTTATCGAATTCATTGTTAGTCTTCATTTGAATTAAATTTTTCTTACTAGGAAAGATCATTTTTACCTTTTCTTTAAAAATTAAAGATTGTCTAACAATAAACATGCTTGCTTTGTTCAATGTAGTTTGAATTACACGTGATCCATGCACACTACATATCATCTTTGCTGCAGTACACTGTGGCAAGTAGAAAGGTTAAGAAAAAACAGTCAATGGCAAAGAAGATAGGGGCACAAGTCAAAGCCCAACCATTCCAACATGACAATATCTTTCAAATACTTCTGTCAACAGAGTATGTTTTGCTTGTTTACAAGAAATGTAGACACATCAATCTCTAGTATTTCCTTTGTTACAAGAACAATTTAAATACTTAGCATAGTCCAACAATACGGGAAACCCACCTGTTACTAGACTCATGAAGCATGTATGCGTTCCTAACTGAATCTAGCTGTCACTCTGACCAACTCAACCACCAATTCCCTACTAAACTTAGGTCTAAAGTGAAATGCAGTCTTACCAACCCTTTCAAGATACTTGCCTTACTGGGGCAAATATCTAATCTCACTTTTACTATATTACTTTCTTATATAAAACCTGTAACACTTTTTGCTTTACTTATACATCTCAAATGATTTTAGATTACAAGCCTATAGTTCAAGACCACACGGCTTCTTGCTTTCTCCAGCTATGATTTTCTCCTAACACTTAGGTAAATAAATAGGCATTCTCTTGATTCTTTTCTTCCTTTCACTCACACTCTCATTCATAACTTTTATTTCACATTTCAACCACTTTTTCATCTCAGTTAAGGATGAGTTCTTCAAGTTTTTCCTCAACAGTTATGTCTTTAGAGAAAATTTTAAGAAAACATATATTCATTGGTGACAAATAGCACACTTTATTTTACAGACTACTTCAAAAATAAGAAAAACATTGTCAAAGTTCAGCTAAACAGCAACATCAAATTTTCCTGAGCCCTTACTATGTATCAGGGATTGAACTATCAGATAAGTACTAAATAAGTAATAATCTGCTTTCTACAATATATGTATTTGCAAAAGTCATATTTTTTCAATGTAAAGAACTACCAATGTCTCCTATAATTTATCACCAGAAAAAGTTCAAATATATGATCTTTTCCCCTTACTAATATTAGCACAGCAATTCATCAACGAACATAATATTACAATATAGATTACTGCTATAAGACTTAGAAGCTTCTTATTAGAAGGCAGATTTCATTCTACCTGCTAAAAAAAGAAACCATAAAGAATGTACTGAGTTAAATAATTACCATAAAAGAGAACAGAGACAGACTTTTAAAGTTTATGAAGTTCTTAACGTGAACTTCTGAATAGTATAGGTAATTAAAGAGATTCCTCTTAGCAATATCTAATTCCCTATTCTGTAACTGTAATTTTACTTGCTTTGGGCACTATCAACTCCCTTTGACAGTCAACCATGATAAAAGTAGTACACACAGACCAATAAGTATTTTACTGCTTGTAATCAGTACCATAGTCATTAGTTGTCTAAACAAATAAAATACTTCTGACAGCCTTGAATATAAGGACTCTGATATGAAAAATTATATGACTGCTAATAAAGTTTATTGGTAGTTCCTGTCCTCACACTCAATTTTTTTGTACTGCCTACTTAACAACAACTTAAACAACTGTAATACAGACTAAAGGTAAGAAAGGACAAAAACAATAAAAATATGAAAGTGATTTGAAAAACTCCACAAACCATCCAAACCTTAAGCTTAAAATGGTAGTTACTAAGGCATGAAGATAATCTCTAAAGTAAATCTGGCCAGTAAACTATACTTAGGGTGACCATATAATTTATAGCCAACCTGAGACCTCTGCAGGAGTGAAAGGGAACACAATCTCTAAGTATGCCTGGACAAGAGGTATAAGTCAGGATTGTTTCAAGCAAACCCAGGCTTATAACTGCCCTTCCAAAACATCGTTAAAGATAAATGATTCCATTTAACCAGTAAGGGGCAAAAGGTGATTGGAAAAGCAACATTTAAAACCTATTCCCTTACAATACACCGTATTGAATATTAATCTTAATTAAAGAGTCATTTTTTAGAAACCAGTTACTAGTAGTCGAACCTCTCTGTTTTTCTACATGAAGATTTAACTGACTACTCTAGAGCTTCAGCAACTCTACTCTAGCAAAATTTTAAAAATAATATCAGAAGTTAAACATTTAAATACTGTGGGCTAGGCATCATTCTTAGCACTTTACAAATTAAGTCACTTAGTCTTCATACCAGAAGCTTTCATCCTGAAAGACAGAGACTTTTTCCCATTTTATAGATAACAGAACTAAAGCACAGAGGTAAAGTCACCCTCCATGGGCAAAGGAGTGGGGGAGCAGAGAATTCCCTACCGCACTAAGTTACCACTATCGCTCCTTTAGTGGGAAGACTGGAAATTTATGACTTTTCATAAGCACACAGAATTGAGTGGAGGTCTAAACATCTGCACTCAATGAGCAGAGTCAGTGTGAACAGGGTTAAGCACTGTGATATAACTTTTTGTGCATATTCTCTACCACTGGCCAGGCGTCAGCAAAACATGGGCCTGGGAAATTTCTGTATCACTTGTGATAAAGAAAAACCCACATCCCATCCTTAGGATAATGTTCTAACCTGTGCTATGGGCTGCTGCAGGTTATTACAGGGTGAGGACAATGACAGTATGATGATTATGGTAACAGTTAACACTGACGGTGTATATACAGTGTGTCAAGTACTGTTCCAAGCTCAGTAACCTATTAACTAATATAATCATCCTAACAACCTTATAAAGTAGGGACTTTTCTCAAAAGAGTAAACTGATATGCTGGTGAGCTTGCTCAAGGACACACAGAAGGGTGCAACAGAACTTGGACTGAAATCATACACTTCACCATTACATTATTTGCTAGGGATCATACTGAATATTTTCCCAGTGGTAAATTCATACAACAAGTTGTACTACACCAGAGTTCTACTATGTTACGTTATAAAATAGGAGCTGTTAGTTTTGGTGATTAGGTCACAGAATCAAGTTTCCATAACTGCTTGCTACATGATCATAGGTAAGCTACATAATATATCGTTTCCTCGTAAATATAAGGAAAAGGTTAGAGTTTACTTCTAAGATTGCATCAAGTGCAAATATTATTTCTCTGAATGAAAATTTCATGTCCAGTCGGTAACTACAATACAAACTACCCTCTGAAAACATCGAATTTTCAAAAATCTATATTTCTGCCAAAGTATCATAGATTATTAGTTATGTGCCCCCTTTAAAGATGATACATATTTAAATAATGTGTTTTTAAATATGAGTTGTTATGATAGCAAAACCACAAGGAATTAAATTCACTGGGGATTTAAGTAGGAATGATTATTAATAAGTCACTTGCTAAACTCTGCCCTGTAAGTATAGCTCCAACAATATCTAGTATGAAATTCAAGGATTAGTATTTCTGTTTTGTAAATGTTTTATCACATTTTTGTATTAAATATTTGACAGTGAAAAACTCTGTACTCTAGTTTTTTATTATGTCTTAGAGTTAATTTTCCCCTCTCTAGGAAGAGAACCGATTTAATTACTCAAAAAAAATAGGAACATGACTTGGCTTGCCACATTTGTTTTATAACAGTTAGGAACATAATGCACATAATAAGAAACAAACACTACTTGTCCTGAAACCAGGTGTATCTTACAAAATAGATAAAAACTGGAGAATAAAAATAGTATTAAATATAACCATTCAACTATTATGAACCCATATTATACATATACTTTTAAAAATACTTGTACATATCAATATCAAATGTTTCATCACATTTTACTCCATTAGAAAATACTGTACAATACAGAAGTTCATGATGATTCAGCATGAGACCCCTTCAATCCTTCAGGGCTTATCAGTCTTCCCTTGAGTTCCTTTCAATGCATGCTGTAGTGACTGCAGGGTATGAGTGGTGGCTCAGAGCAGTTCTGCAGAAGGCCGAGTTCTCCCTTGCTGGTTTACAGTGATCCCAGTACCAAGACGCTTTACACCCAGTAGATGTTCAATGAACATACCAAACATCACAGAACACCTTCCACCCCCAACTCAGGATGTAAGAACAAAAGGGAAAAATGCCTCAGGATTTGCCAGAAAGCTACTTTCTTTCTAAGGAGAAAACAATAGTAATAGCTAGTAGCTATACAGCACACTCCAAATAACTACACAGCACTACTGTAATGCTACAATATTCTTATTTCACAAATTCATTCAGTCCTCAAAACAACCCTGTACGGGTGCTAAATTATTCTCAATATGCAGATGGAAAAACTAATGCCCAGAGAATGAAAGGCCCAGGGCAGTGAAATACTTGCTGGAAGGTCAGAAATACTAAGAATTACACTGGGTCTTTAAAATTGTATCAGAGATTCCTAGTTGATCAAATGAGGAAATAATAAACAAATTATCAAAATTGATGATAAAGCTACTATTTATTCAGTGGTATACCAGGACTTCCCTGGTGGCTCAGATGGTAATGCATCAGCCTACAATGTGGGAGACCCGGGTTCAATCCCTGGGTCGGGAAGATCTCCTGGAAGAGGAAATGGCAACCCTCTCCAGCATTCTTGCCTGGAAAATCCCATGGACAGAGGAGCCTGGTGGGCTACCGTCCATGGGGTCACAGTCGGACACGACTGAGCAACTTCACTTTCATACTAGTACTTAAGATCATCCTCAAACAATTTTAAAAGTAGGCATTGTTACATTAATTTTATAAATCAAAACAGAGAGACAAAGAGAAAGTCCTCACCCAAGGTCATAGACTGGAAATCAGCAGGGCCACGACAGGAGCCCAACTGTGAGAAACTTGAAAGCCTGTTTTCCCCTTCTGTGTTTCCCACACCTCAGATTCCTGCATACCACCTTCACAAGCTTGCCATGTCCATGAGCCACTTGTGCTATTATGTTCTTAATATTTCTTCTCTAAATCAAGATGCTTTTAAAAACTCAACAGATTCATTTTAGAAGGAACTTGTTATCACTATGTAAATGGAAATTAAGTATCACTTGAGATAAACAGAAAATAACAAAACCAGTAACACATTGAATGAAAACAAAACTGTCATTTAAGTTCAGCCAAATACCACTGTCCACAACATATGCATGTGGCTATCTCAAGGCCTATCTGTTCTTTATTAAGAGAGTTAACTGTGTTAGAGAGATGTTAAAAACTTACCAGCACTAAACTGAAACATTCTTAATCAGATTTAAAAAACAATTCAAAAAGAATAGCTTTCTCACAGCTGTGCCTTCACATTGTTGGGTACATACCTGACTCTGGAAAACAAACCAAAAGGCTGCTCCACTGGCCTCCCATAATTCAAGTATGCATGCAAACATGCAGCTGTTCTTGAACTCACAACACTGTAGAGAATGCTCTTACCCGGAAAGGAGGCAGGCTGTTATAATTAATCTGTAGCACTACAGATAGGCCTTGGCAAAATGTTCTCCTCTTAAGTATGCACAATGTTCAAAGTATACAGTGGGTGCTGGGAGGTACTTAAGGTTCTCACATGCAACCCCTATTTTCAAGAAATCTCTAACTTAAGTTACAAACATAACATACAAATGAAAAAAGCTATCATACAAGGCTATGCTCTTATATATTGAAATGACTGGTGTTTTGAATACAAGCTTTGTTATCTGGTAAAGCTGGATCTGAATACCAGCTCATGTTTAGCATATAGCCTCCAGAACCCCAGGTTTCTCATTTATAAAGTGGAAATAATATATATTCTCTTAAGTTTAACATTAAACACATGTCAAATAGCTCTATGCCTGACCCATAATAGGTACTTTGTAATTAATACTTGTTTCTGTAAGAATTAGAGACAGATTAGAAATATTTGTTGGGGTGGGGGGAAGCCTGAGCTGGATCTTAAAGAATGAACAGGTTTTTTGATAAGTCAAAACAAGATGGGCATTGTGATTGGGGGTGCCAACAGATGAGATCCTAGTAGGGGTTAGATAGTAAATTGGATCAAACTAGACAGTGAGGGTTCTAAATGCCAGACTAATTTTTACTGAGCATTTCTGAAGAATAGCATATAATTTTTAAGAAACTCACTCATCTGTGCTTCAGCAATTACAGAAAAAAAAAGCTAGTTAAGACTTAGGAGGCTAATGCAATAGTGCAGCAATGATCTGGTTGAAGCTCAGACAGTAATTAATAAACAGGACAGAAAAGGATGACTCGCTGAAATTTTTCAAAGAACATCTGAAGGACTTCGTAGGCTGAATGTAAGAAAAGGAGTCAAAGCTGACTCTACAAAAGAGAAAAACCTAGTAGGAAGATGGGATACTAAAGACAATAACATAATTTAGCATCACAGAGAACAAAAAAAGAGATGATATCCAAGAAGTAATTCAGTGGCAATTACAAGGGAAGCAAGTGATAAAAGAGAACAAAACCTAAGAAAATATTACTGGAGTTGGTAACTAATATCCTTCTTTTTTTTCAAGGGGTAGAGTGGGAGGAATAGAAAAGTTAGGTTACTACTACAGACAGCAGAGAAGAAATGTGGGTCATTTGTTATTCAGAAGTAATAGGAAGAAGAAAACTAGGAAGGCAACTGGATGGGTGTGCAGGGTCAAATGTGTAACACCGGAAGCAAAAAGGAACACTACATAAATAGAAAATAACCATAGTACAATTAGTTAACTATGACCATAATGTTTTTGTCTTTTGTTAGGTGTAAGCGAGAAACACTTGTTTGGATTCATTCCAGAAACAAGTCTTAGGGGGAATCTAAGAAAGGTGATAAGGGAAGTAAAAGATTTCTCTCTCTAGGGGTTTTAAATTGTGGGTAGTAATAGAAAGGGCTTCCCCGGTGGCTCAGTGGTAAAGAATCTGCCTTCCAGTGCAGGAGACATGAGTTCGATCCCTGGGTAGGGAAGATCCCCTGAAGAAGGAAATGGCAACCCACTCCAGTATTCTTGCCTGAGAAACCCCATGGGACAGAAGAGCTGGTGGGCTCCAGTCTGGGAGGAGTGGGGGGGTAAGACATGACTTAAGTGACCAAACAACAACAGTAATAGAAAACCTAACTATAAACTCCCTTCCTCTGGTTATTAAATCCTTAGCTTCCTGAAGGCAGGCACAGAATAAAGTAGGCTCTTAGATTTCAAAGGTTTAACATCGGCAGTTTCTACTATTCTTGTCCTGTTTACAGTTACGGTGACAAGGACCCGCAGTAAAACCTGTCACTGTGACATGACAAAAATCTCAACAGCCTGTGGGGGGATGTGCAAGCACCACATGATACCATGTGAGTGTATCCAGCACCCGCCCTCTAAATGGATTTGTGGTTCTTACCTTTCAGCCAGGTACACTGGAACTTAACTGTGTTTTATTAATTTTGTAAAGAAAACATAAGCAATAGTGCCAAGATATCTATATTCCACCATAATTTAACTGCCAATAAATTCCTAGTTTTGCTTCTTTTTAAGTTTCTCGCATTCTGCTGTTAAAATAAAAAAGAAGAGGGGGAAGGAAGGGAGAGGGAACTGGCAATGGCGGTCAGCAAAGGGCAAAGTCAAAACTCAAAGAGAATCCTGTGCTATCTGTTCCTGTTCTCGCCGCCTCCTTCTCTTCTCATGCCCAGAATGTTGACTGGGGTGGGGAGAGCACCCGGAGTGCTGGCAGTGGAGCGGCCAAGGCTGTGCGCTTTACTGCCCCCGCTTTTTACCTCCCTGGGTGAGAAGCCCAGAACTGCCTTAATTCATCACCCCAGTCACGTCCAGGGATGCACAGAAACAGGGGAGCTAAGCACCCTTAATAGTCAGATCTGTTTTGTAAACATCTACTATGTGCTTTGCTACTCGAGATAATCATGAGGTCACGAAAGAAAAGAAACCTGAATGTTACTTGGAGTTTACTTATAATTCTGCTGGGATGTAAATATCCTGGAAAAGCAGTTAAGCAATGACATAACTGAACAAAAAGCACCAACAGTGCAAAACATACACAGGATAGGTAGGAGGCAAATGAGAGCTGCAGAGGGTAAGACTGTTTAAATAAGACCTCCGAAACAAACAAAAGCTAAGGAGCCTTTCAAAAAGGGGAGGATGGAAGCATGCAGGCTGGGGGAGGGTAAAGTAACATGTTAAAAAAAAAAAAGACACAAAACAACAGCAACTGTGTGAGAAACAGAAAACAGATCTGCTGGGTTGGAACACAAAGTCCCTGTTAGAAGAAGAATCAGAAACAAGACTGTGCAGCGTGGGAGTGAGTTGGTAGGTAACTTTTAAGGCTGGGTAAGCATGACTGCTCACATCTGATATGCTCTCCCTGTTACCATGCATTTTACCAGAATGCTATGTTTTCTTCCAAACGAATCAATTAAATGAGAAACTACTGACATATCTCCTTATTTAGATTACTCATCTATTTGTTCTTTGTCTGGTTAAAGATTTAGAAATTATACCTCTGCAAGGCAGAAAATCTCATATGAGTTTACTATTAAAGTGAACTATCTTTAAAAATAAAAAATTAAAAGAACAGCCTTGAGGTACAATAGCTTAAAGGAAAGTTATTAATATGCATGTTTACTATACCTGAGTAAAGCCACCTGATCAACTTTAAAAGTACTAGCTAGCTTACTCACAGTCTAATTGAAAGATTCATACAATCAAGAACTCAGAGATTCCATATAGTTCAAAAAGGCTCATTCCCTGTCATTTGGGATTTTCTAAGTGGCATGACAAAATGACACGGTGAGGCTAGGACCCACCAAGGCACTGATGAGGAGTAAAACCCTGTAGCACCAATCAGTCCAGTAAGATCTGGGTGCTTATCATATCCAGAGTGATCTAAGGAAAACAAGGATAAGATAACACTTGCCTTCAAATTGCCTGTCACCTATCAAGGATAATACACACACACCAACAGGAAGCACAAGTTGTATACAAGTACAAACATACACAACAGTAGGGGGAGATACCAGAAACGGGGGTTATCTGGTTACAAGGATAAGGGGAAAGTGCAAAGAAGAAGGATGTCTAACTAAAATAAAACCTAAGTGGTATTATTAAATGTTTCTTGAATTATGAAATACTTTTATAATTTCATGAAAACAATACAACATTGTCTTTTAAGAACATCAAGACTTTCCTTGATGATTCAGATTTTTCAGATAAATGTTACATATGGGATAAAAATTTTCAAGGAAACTAAAGGACTATAAAACATGAGTTAGTTTGTAAATATCTCAGCACAGAGAACTCATCAAAAGGATTTGCTCTGGATCCTAAGGGAAAATAAACACAACTCCCAGTAACAGTTACACTGAATGTTGCTCCTTTCCTTCTAATGCCTCAAGCAGTTACTACCTCAGGCTTCCTTTTGCTTTCTCCTTTCACTCCGCAAATCCATCCCGACTGATCTTATTTGTACCTATGGCATAAACCGCCACCCCATCCTAAGGGGATCCAAACCAGGTTACCAGGAACCTTCTCCTAAGTTCCAGTCCTCTAGAGAAGCAGGTCCTCATAAAAATGGAACAAATTAATGTTACCTAGACTTCCCAGAGAAGACAGTGACTAAGTCAGCCCTAGTAAACCAAAGTATTCTGCTTAGCCATCCTTTAGAATGTTATTTGTGTTTCATATAAAAAGTTTAAAGTTTTATCCCTTGATTTCAATAAAATTGTTAATTTACCTAGCAAATGACTGAAAATAAACAATGGTATCCAAGTAAATGCGGCAGAAGGACCTATTTTTAAGTTTTATTTACAAAACTATTCCAAGACATGCTGCTAAAAGACATGGATTAAAAATAAATAAATAAAAATTAAAAAATAAAAGACATGGATGAACAGGACTTGCTATAACGTTTAGAGCCTAACAGGACTCACAACAGGACAGGGACTCTGCAAGCTGGTATGGGGCCCTCAACATGATCTATAAACATCAAGTAACTCTAGAGAAGAAATTTGGGGATTTAGAATATATGGCACCCCACTCCAGTATTCTTGCCTGGAAAATCCTATGGACGGAGGAGCCTGGTGGGCTGCAGTCCGTGGGGTCTCTAAGAGTCGGACACGACTCAGCGACTTCACTTTCACCTTTCACTTTCATGCACTGGAGAAGGAAATGGCAACCCACTCCAGTGTTCTTGCCTGGAGAATCCCAGGGACAGGGGAGCCTGGTGGGCTGCCGTCTCTGGGGTCGCACAGAGTTGGACACAACTGAAGTGACTTAGCAGGATATACAAGAGATATAGTAGAGGGTAAAGATATGAGCACGGAAGTGAGATAATAAGTATTTAATCATATAATATTTAGGAAGCAGAGCACAGTGATTTTAAAAAAAAGGACTACTTAAATCTCAGCTCTACCACTTAGGAGTTGTATGACCTTGGAGAAGTTAACACTTGTCCTTTCTTTATCTTCATTTTAAAAGCAGGCATAATAAACTATCCATTTCACAATACTGAGAAACCAATCTGTAGAAGAGTGCAAACAGTGTCTGACATAGAGTAGGCACTACACTATTATTATTATTTGAACTGGGTACAATATATATAGTCAAGTTAGTGATAAGCAAAGATATTTGGAGGGGGGGAAAGGATAAATCCATGCTCACCCATTCAACACTCAACAATGTTAACTGACAACAATGTGCCAGAGAGAGTGGTGAACCAGATAGGAGCACTGATCCCCTACCATATTCTTGGAGCTTAGGAGATTAGTATACCCTTATGCTTAGATGTTTAATAATAGTATTTGCTGAATTCATGAATGGTGCATGGAAGATATTATAAGATATTATAATAAGATATTAAATAGAAAAAAAATTCTGAATATATGGAAAGCAGAATTCAACAGAACCACCCTTGAAGAAATGGTACAGCAACAATACAAGGTGACTCACCCTCAAGGAATTGATCCACACATCTACTAATTCTTAAGTATTAAGACAGCACCCAATTTTTTATTAATGAAATAGGAATAACAATATCTGACAGGCTTATAAAGATTAAAAGAGATATTGTTTTAAATGAGAAGCACAGAACTGCAATGAAATGCTGAAAGCAATTCTTTTGCTTTGGAAGTGAAGTTGCTCAGTCATGTCCGACTCTTTGCAACCACATGGACTATACCCTACTAGGCTCCTCCATCCATGGGATTTTCCAGGCAAGAGTACTGGCGTGGGTTGCCATTTCCTTCTCCAGGGGATCTTCCCAATCCAGGGATTGAACCCAGATCTCCCGCATTGTAGGCAGACACTTTACTGTCTGAGCCCTTGCTTTGGAACTTGCTTGCAAAAAGCTAAGACCTCTTGATTTAAATGTGCAAACACCTTTTGGGTTTAACATCCAAGGTTCAACTCTTGGAGGCTGGACTAAGTTCAGGCAAAGAGATGTGACTTCCTCATTCACCTTGCCTTCTGCTAACAGTCTCAAGATAGTTTCAGAAAAAATTTTAAGTCGTTTAAGTGAGAATACCTAAACCTCTACACAGAAGTGCAATTTACCATCTACTCTGAAAGGACATTTCAAATACAGTAAGTTAAGTTTGCACCTATCATTTCTATCGAATGGCCTTATTCAGGAGACACTACCAAGTCTGCAAAAGCTTCTAAAGCCACCCAGTTGCTGCTCACAAGCTTTCAAATGCCTACTAAACCTTGCTACCCAGATGGACTGAACATGACATGGGTGTGTGTGCTCACTCAACACATCCAAATTCAGCACACTGCTCTCAACTAAACTAGACCCCTTCCTCCACTTCTTTATTTCTATTAATGGTTATCATCACTCAGCAAGTCACGTAGACTCAGGACATCAGAACCATCTTTTATTTTAATCTTTTGGGGTAAACTTCAGAAGGACAAATCCGCTAATTACAGGGTAAAAGGGAGAAACATAAGGCAATATTGATAGGATCAAAGGACTGGGGGCAGTGTGCTAAGTTCAATGCAACAAAAACAACAAAAGGTATAAAGCTAGGCTTGAAAAACAATGTAGAGACTTTTACTACTATTAAAAGCCAAGATCCTACAAATTATGAGTTTTCCTTAACAGAGCAGAGCTTGAGTGAACAAAACTCTGCTCACCCTCTGAGAGCCAGGCACTCCACTAGATGTTTACATGTTACTTCACTGTGGTATTACGAAACTTTTGGATTTGGTATCATCCTCAGTCTACAAATGAGGAAATGGAGTCTTTAAAGGAGGTTAATGTACTTGCTCAGAGCAAGAAAGTCAATGAGCACTGAGGTGGAGATCCAAACCCAGAACCGTCACATTCCTAAGTCTATGCATTCTGACCACATACAATACTTGCTGACACAGAAAATCACAAGGGTGTTATAAGTAAATGCTTTTCTATGAAATATAATTAAGTGCTTTAGAAAAAATATGAATTCTTATAAAACAAGTAATAATAACATACAATACCAATAAACATTCTGTAGTTTAAGGAGTCAAATCTCTGATCTTTCTAACCACAAATGAGACTTTAAGAAAATAAAAAATACTCTTGAACAGTTTCTAGACAATAATTCCATTTTTTAAGGACATAGATACACCTTTTTACATAATCCACAGATAAGAGGCAATAATCACTCTTAGATCAGCACTCTCAGAAACTATTTTTTATCCAAAGGAGCAGATTAATATAATGTGGCCCAAGATCTATCTACTATACCTCAGACTGGATACAGCAATGTAGAGAGACTACACAGACAACAAACTGGTGACTAAGTAACAGAAGCTTTTTTTTAACGACAAAAAAAAGTCATGATAGTGACAGTAATTATTTCAATAAAAGGAAGCAACCAGAAGTAGTCCTGTAGACTAAAACCACTATTTCATTAAAATTATTACTTATTGGGCACAATTATTTCAAACTTGGATTAAAGTATTAATTTCTGTAATTTCCCATAAAGTTAAGTATCTGAATTAAATGTATATAAAGTCAGCATACCACCCAAAGTTAATAGATAGAAGTTAATTTCCATTATTTCACATCGCAAGTTTTTCAGCCCCTTCTTAATCTATTAATGTGCTTATTCATACCCAGCTGTAATGAATCTTCATATGGCAATGTCCTTCATACATAATATCTATTGATATGTCATCTTCCATATGATATTCAAAACACAAATGCACAACCAAATGCCACATTACATTAAGTTACACTGAGGCTTTGTTATGTAAGTTACACAGACAGCACAAAGGGCCCTTTATTCGCTACCACTCACCTGCACACTCTCCAAGAGGACAAGTTCATGCCTTCTCCTCACCCTCCAAATTGTTAAAGTTTTAATTCACAGCTTTGAGGCATAATGTATACTTCACAAAAACTGTGCCATTCACTGAGCTTTAAGAAAATTCATCCAATTTTAGAACTTTTCCATCACATCACCCTCCAAATTTTCCTCTAGTGCTTCCATTTCTGCCCTGGCCTCAGGTATCCATCCTGTTTTCTATATTTCTAAACATTTCATATAAATGCAACCACAGAGCATATACTCTTTAATGTTTGGCTTCTGTTACTTCTTATGTTTTTGATATCCACTTCTGCTGTAGCATTTATCAGTAATTTGTTCCTTATTTTTTATAGGAAAGTATTGCATTGTATGGATATACCATATATTGCTTATCACCATTTGAGGGACATCTGGATTGTTTTCCAATTTTTGGCTATTGTGAATACGGCTAAAATGGACATACACAATTCTCTGTGGGCACACATCTACATTTCTGTTGGATAGATTCCTAAGAGTGGAACTGCTGGTTCGTATGGTAAGCATATGTTTAACTTTTAAAGAAACAATCAAACTTTTCCAAAATGGCTGTAGCATTTACATTTCCAAGTAGTATGTAAGGATTTCAGTTTCTACACATTAATAATATTAGAGAACGTCAGTCTTTTAAATTGTAGCCATTTAAGTGGATGTGTGACAATACACCATTGCAGTTCAATTTGCATTTCCTCAATGACTAATGTTGAATATCATTTCATATGCTTATTTGCCATTCATAACATCTCCTTTGGTGAAATATCTATTCAACTCTTTTGCCCATTTTTAAATTGCTTTTTTCCTTTATAATTGAATTGTAAGACTTCTTTATATATTCTAGATTAAAGACTTTTACCAAGTTTGCAATATGCAAATATTTTCTGTGAGTCTGTGGCTTGTCTTTTTAACTATCTTATGAAGTATAAGTTTTAAAACTTCATTAAAGAAGTCCAATTTATTACTTTTTCTTTTATGATTCATGCTTTTGGTGTCTTATCTAGGAACACTAATACAAGGTCACAAAGATTTCCTCCTATGTAATCATTTAGAATTTTTATAGCTTTAGTTTTACAATGATAAATTTACAAAGTCTATGATTTATAAATAATTTCATGTGTGGTGTGAAGTATTAATATATAAAACAGTATATTAAAATCCACTTTTTAAAAACACACAGATATCCAACTGTCCTAGCACTATTTGTTAAAAAGACTATCCTTTCCTCATTGAATTGTCCTAGCACTTTTTAAAAATACCAAGTGAACATAACTGTAAGGGGGCGTCGATAATGCTTATCCTCATGCCAATCACACTGTCCTGGCCACTACAGATCATACAGGTTTTACAGTTAGGCAAGGTAAGTCTCCTATTTTGTTTGTTTTCAAAAGGGGTCTGGCTATGCTAGATCCTTTGCATTTCCTGATACATTTTAGGATCAGCTGGGCAATATCTGTAAGAGTCTACTAGAATTTTTGCAGGTATTTTATTGAATCTATAGATCAAATTGGGGGAGAATTATCATCTTACCATTCAATCATCCAGTCTATGAACACAGATTATCTCCCCAATTATTTAAATCTTATTTAAGAGAATTCCCTGGTCCAGTGGTTGGAACTCCACACACTCTCACTGCTGAGGGCCTGGGTTCAATCCCTGGCTGGGAACTAGTATTCCACAGGCCTTGTAGTGCGCCCAAAACAAACAAACAAAAATCTTATTTAAATTCCCTCGGTTAATGTTTTGTAATAAAAACATCTTGGTTTTTTGTTGTTGTTGTTAAAGTTTATTGCTAAGTGTTCTATTCTTTTTGATGCTACTGGGAATACATTTCCCCTTCTCTCTTCCTTTTGGAACTGTGGACATTATCTGTTTCCTATCAGAGAACTGCTGTACTGTGCAGTCAGGTTCCTAGGCCATTCTTGCTTTCTCAAGGACGTCTCTCCTCATCCTCCTTCCTTCCCTTATTAATCCTAACAACTAAAACCATGCTGTGGCATTTCTCATACACTCAAAAAAACAAAGACTTCCTTTACATCCTCATACCTCAACTTCGGCCCTGTGTCTGTTTCCTTTAACTTCTTTAAACCCAATTTCTAGTTCCTGGGTCACTGTATGTCCTACAAGTCACTCAAATCTGGCTTCCATCTCTACCAGTCTGTGACACAGGCTCATTATAGTCACTGATGACCTTTAGGTTGCCAAATCCGAAGGTCATATTTCTGCCCATACTGTCTCACCCTCTCAGCCAAACTCGAGAATTAACTATTCCTTTTTTGAAATGGTTGCATTACTTGGCATCCACGACATGATCCAATATATATTCCCAATTTCCACTCGGGCTGTCCTTCTTAGTAAAGGACTTCCAGTTTTCCCAACTTAGAAATGTAGTGTTCCTCAGGGTTCTATTTCTAACCAATTCTTCTTTCCTCTCTATATTCTCTTCTTCAGGGATTTCACCTATTTTCATGGCTTTGAATATCACTAATCACTGCAGATGGTGACTGCAGCCATGACATTAAAGACATTTGCTCCTTGGAAGGAAAGCTATGACAAACCTAGACAGCATAGTAAAACACAAACATCACTTTGCTGACAAAGATCCATACAGTCAAAGCTACAGTTTTTCCAGTAGTCCTGTACGGATGTAACAGCTGGATATAAAGAAGGCTAAGCACCAAAGAATTGATGCTTTCAAACTGTAAAGATGGAGAAGGCTCTTGAGAATCCTTTGGACAGCAAGGAGATCAAACCAGTCAATCCTAAAGGAAGCCAACTCTAAATATTCACTGGAAGGACTGATGCTGAAGCTGAAGCTCCAATACATCATTGGAAAAAAATATGATGCTGGGAAAGACTGAGGGCAGGAGGAGAAGGGGGCCACAGAAGATGAGACGGCTGGACAGCATCACTGATTCAATGGACATGAGTCTGAATAAACCCTGGAAGACAGTGAAGGACAGGGAAGCCAAGAGAGCTTCAGCTCATGAGGTTGCGAAGAGTCAGACACAGCTTAGCAACTGAACAACAAACACACTGATGATCTTTAAACTGACATCTCCAAGTCAAGGATTTGCTGATCCTCTCTGATAGAGGTTTACTTAATCTTACAGGCTTCTGAGAATTTAAGACTGACAAAAGAAAACTGCAGAATTCACCATTACCCAAATAAAACAAAACTCCCTTTTAAAAAGCCTATTTCTTTCCCACCCATTCAGTAATAGTCACTTGCAACAAGATCCCTGAATTCTTTCTTCCATTACATTCCATATCCAGTTCACTATCATGTCCCACTATGTCTACCACCTACAAATACCTCAAGCCTGTCCACTCCTTTCAACCCTACCACCACCTCACTAATCTAAGCCATCATGTCTCCTGCCTGAATTACTGCATATCTAGTGGCCAATCTTCTCTACACAGCAGGGTAACCTCTGACAAATATAATTAAGACGCTGTCACTCCTCGCTGCACTCAATATGCCAGCAAATTTGAAAAACTCAGCAGTGGCCACAGGACTGGAAAAGGTCAGTTTTCATTCCAATCCCAAAGAAAGGCAATGCCAAAGAATGCTCAAACTACCGCACAACTGCACTCATCTCACACGCTAGTAAAGTAATACTCAAAATTCTCCAAGCCAGGCTTCAACAGTACATGAACTGTGAACTTCCTGATGTTCAAGCTGGTTTTAGAAGAGGCAGAGGAACCAGAGATCAAATTGCCAACATCCGTTGGATCATGGAAAATGCAAGAGAGTTCCAGAAAAACATCTACTTCTGCTTTATTGACTATGCCAAAGCCTTTGTCCGTGTAGATCACAATAAACTGTGGAAAATTCTGAAAGAGATGGGAATACCAGACCACCTGACCTGCCTCTTGAGAAATCTGTATGCAGATTAAGAAGCAAGAGTTAGAACTGGATGTGGAAAAACAGACTGGTTCCAAATTGGGAAAGGAGTACATCAAGGCTGTATATTGTCAGCCTGCTTATTTAACTTATATGCAGAGTACATCATGAGAAACGTTAAGACTCGATGAAACACAAGCTGGAATCAAGATTGCCGGAAGAAATATCAATAACCTCAGATATGCAGATGACACCACCCTTATGGCAGAAAACGAAGAACTAAAGAACCTCTTGATGAAAGTGAAAGAGGAGAGTGAAAAAGTTGGCTTAAAGCTCAACATTCAAAAAACTAAGATCATGGTCTCTGGTCCCATCACTTCATGACAAAAAGATGGGGAAACACTGGAAATAGTGGCTGACTTTATTTTGGGGGGCTCCAAAGTCACTGCAGATGGTGACTGCAGCCATGAAATTAAAAGACGCTTACTCCTTGGAAGAAAAGTTATGACCAACCTAGATAGCATATTAAAAAGCAGAGACATTACTTTTTTGCTTTTACATTACAAAGGTCCATCTAGTCAAGGCTATGGTTTTTTCAGTGGTTATGTATGGATGTAAGAGCTGGACTGTGAAGAAAGCTGAGCGCCCAAGAATTGATGCTTTTGAACTGTGGTGTTGGAGAAGACTCTTGAGAGTCCCTTGGACTGCAAGGAGATCCAACCAGTCTATCCTAAAGGAAATCAGTCCTGAATATTCATTGGAAGGACTGATGCTGAAACTCCAAATACTCTGGCCACCTGATGTGACTCACTGGAAAAGACCCTGACCCTGGGGAAGATTGAAGGCCGGTGGAGAAGGGGACAACAGAGGATGAGATGGTTGGACGGCATCCCCTACTCAATGGACATGAGTTTGAGTGAACTCCGGGAGTTGGTGATGGACAGAGAGGCGTGGTATGCCGCAGTCCACGGGGTTGCAAAGAGTCGGACATGACTGAGCGACTGAACTGAACTGAACTACCCCGAACATAAACTTTCAGTCATTCATAATCCAAATGCTTGATCCCTGTGTACAAGGCCCTGCAGCACATGGTCCCTGCCATTCTCCCCTCTTGCCCATACTTCTCCAGCTTTCATCTCAACAAACACAGCAAGTTCTTCGTATATTGTTCCAGCCCTTAGCATGCTCATTCCCTCTATGCGAACATCTCATTTTTGTTCTCTTGCTATGCCCCCATCTCCTCATAGAGGTCTTTCCTTACACTTAGGTAGGATCGTATAGCATAGACACAGTTCTTTTCCTTTTAAACATTGCCACAATTTATAATCCATGAAGGCTGGGAAGATTCCTGAGTTCTCACCACTGCATATACAACCCAAACATAAATAGTAGCCATGAAGTACTTTCTGAAATTATACAAAACTGATTTAAGAAAGACTTATGGTCAGCTTTTCCAGGTCTGCGTGCTGTTCCTTAAAACTGTCTTAATGTAGAGGTCCATGGGACAAGCTTGGCTAGGTAAGGGGAAGGCTGGCAACCAAATTATATGCAGACTTTTGTGTAACTAAGTCTTCTAAGCAGACATCCAGCATGTGCACCAGCATCTCAAAGGAATCCACAATCACAAGAGGTTTGAAGGAAATACACAGTTTAATAAATTCTGTCTTCATCATGTAACAAGAGACTCAAATTCAACATAGTCAATTCTTGAAACAAAATGAAGTGTAGTTTCTTTTAAGCATTTTAAGTCCTATAATTTATCAAACTGCAACAAAATTTGGAGAAAGAAATGGCAATCCACTCCAGTACTATTGCCTGGAAAATCCCATGGACAGAGGAAGGAGCCTGGTAGGCTACAGACCATGGGGTCGCAAAGAGTCGGACACGACTGAGCGACTTCACTTTCACTTATGAACTTAAAAAAAGATTTCTGAGCCATGTTATTATCATCTCCTGATTTTTGTCATGCCTATATATGCAACTCATCAGCCATAAATTCCTTACACAGAGGTAGAGGGAAAAGACAAATCAAGATGCATCTATCATAGGAAAGACTACAGAAAATGAAATATATTATCAGGACAAACATTAAAAAGGCCAAGTCTTATTACCCATCAAATTCTCACTGGCCAGAACACTGAAGAACTAAGTATCATGGATTGTACAACCCTTGCATCAGTTCCCTCTTATATACACGGTCACTTCAGCACTCTAGGCAAGATTCACCTCTTCATATCTCCCAAAGTGCATAAAAGAGATCAATTCCAGCTTCAAAATAGGGTATCAACTAATTTCAAGTCTGAGTGACTACTTTCGTAAGGATGTGGCTGGACAGAGTAGCCAATCCTACACTGTAACCTCTTCGTTAAAAAACCCAATCAGGAACTTCTCTGGCAGTCCAGTGGTTAAGACTCTGAGCTTCCAACGCAGGGGGCATAGGTTCGATCCTTGCTTGAGGAACTGAGATCCCATATCCTGCATAGTGTGGCCAAAAAAGTATAAAAAATAAATAAAAAACCCAATTCAATCATTTCCATGGTGAGAACTAAAATCCAGGCAATAAGTAATCGCCTCAGGGGCAGGGCTGGAACTTGTATCCCATGTTTAGTGATCCTTTACACGTCAACTTCTCACATTCTTTTAGAGCTCCGTCAAAATGCCTAGCTTGAATTCTCAAGTTATTAAGACTAACTCTGGACTACTGGCTAAAGAAAAGAAAAAGATTCAAAGTACCTTATAAGAAAGAAAAAATATTTAAGTAAATATGATACTACAGAAAGCCAATAAATGCGACTTCTTTCTCAAACAGTGTTTCTCAACTGTGTATAGTAAGGTGTTTAAGGTAAGATCATTTTTATAGTGTGTTATATTCAGAAAACGAAGATCATGGCATCTGGTCCCATCACTTCATGGGAAATAGATGGGGAAACAGTGGAAACAGTGTCAGACTTTATTTTGGGGGGCTCCAAAATCACTGCAGATGGTGACTGCAGCCATGAAATTGAAAGATGCTTACTTCTTGGAAGAAAAGCTACGATCAACCGAGATAGCATATTCAAAAGCAGAGACATTACTTTGCCGACTAAGGTCCGTCTAGTCAAGGCTATGGTTTTTCCTGTGGTCATGTATGGATGTGAGAGTTGGACTGTGAAGAAAGCTGAGAGCCGAATAATTGATGCTTTTGAACTGTGGTGTTGGAGAAGACTCTTGAGAGTCCCTTGGACTGCAAGGAGATCCAACCAGTCCATTCTGAAGGAGATCAGCTCTGGGATTTCTTTGGAGGGAATGATGCTAAAGCTGAAACTCCAGTACTTTGGCCACCTCATGCGAAGAGTTGACTCACTGGAAAAGACTTTGATGCTGGGAGGGATTGGGGGCAGGAGGAGAAGGGGACGACAGGGGGATGAGATGGCTGGATGGCATCACCGACTCGATGGACGTGAGTCTGAGTGAACTCCGGGAGTTGGTGATGGACAGGAGGCCTGGTGTGCTTTGATTCATGGGGTTGCAAAGAGTCAGACACGACTGAGCTGCACTGACTGATAACTATTTTAGTGATTACAAATGAAAAAAAAATCACTTCTCCAGAACAAACCTGACATTTATTAAGTCTGCAACTTTCAATGCATAAATGAAGCTCTGCTTCTTTATTTTAATCTTATTACTGAGTAGATCATATAATTGAACAAATTCCAAAAGAAAAATAAAATAGCTCACGTTTCATTATTATCACTTTTCCTTCACTAAACAAATGTGTTATTCAAATGTTCTACCAAGATATTGCTCAACACAAATGAACTAAAAGATTTTCTCAGATTCATTAATGGGTACACTTCTTATAATCTTTAATGAACAATTATTACTAGAACGTTTTATCAAGCTATTGTGCATTCTAAGTCTATATGAAGTTTTAAAACATTTTCCAAAGTATAAATTTTAAATAAAAGCTAGAAAAACATACTGATTGGTGTGGTAAATAGCATACCTTCCCTAACATTTAAAAAATAATTCTGAAGATTATTTTTAAGCCACTGAATATTTTCACGCTCAGCAGACAGCAAAATTCCTCATGATTAAATTCTATGAGCCAGATTTTTCTCTGCCTAGTCTTGTTCCTCTCTGGTGTGGCACATAATACTATGATGCTCTAGCTCATTCACTTCATCAATTAACACACTGTCTCCCCAAACAAACCCTTATATTCAGAACAGGTTTTACTCTGGTATTCCCAAACAAGTGTAACGAACATTGCTTCTCCTGTTGCAGAGCCCAGGCTCTAGGGATGTGGACTTCAGGCGCTGCAGTACATGGGCTCAGCAGTTATGGTGCATGGGCTTAGTTGCTCCGAAACAAGTGGGATCTTCCCAAATCAGGAATCAAATCCATGTCTCCTGCGTTGGCAGGCAGATTCTTACCCCCTGGACCACGAGGCAAGTCTAAGACAGTGTTGCAATGTGAAACTCAGGATACCATACACAAGAATCCTCCTAGTTCTCTGAAGTGACTATACTTCCAGACATCATCATGGATAAAAATATTTATTTGCAAACGAGGAAATCCACATATAACTCAAAATCAAATCATTTAAAATCTCTACTCTTTGTAAGAACTATGGGCAAACCAAGTACATGAACAGTGAAAAGTAGGAAAGAACTGACAGGTGGCAAGAAATAATGGTAAAGGAGAGGTATTCTATTCACTACCTAGTTATTTAACACTTCTCTGTCTATCAAGTTTCTAGTTAATAAATAAGAATAATACTCTCTTTACAGGATTGTTTTGCAAGGATCAAATGAGTTCCTGCATGAAAATGACGTGCACAGTAAAAGAACACAATAGGCACTCAATAAAGGCCAGTTCCTTCCTCCTTTAGTTCTGGGCCCTCTGTTCTTTGTTCTCTATACTCATTCCTCAGATGACTCAGTCTTCTCATGACTTTTATTAACAAATGCTGAAAACTACTATATCAATCAAAGCCCTGATGTGTAAAAATGCATGCCTACAGTGTGAGAAGCTGTCTGGTCTCTACCTCCAAGATATGCAGGTGAGAAAGGCAGAGGAGAAATCCCAAACACACAAATTTCACTGTAAGACCCAGCACTCAGAGTGGACATTCACACATCTCCAACTATCTCCTGGAGTACTGCACTGCCATCTCAAAACACCTGAAAACAAACTCATCAATTTCTCTTCAGAAATCAGGCCCTCTTCCTGCCCCTTCTGTAACTGTGAGTGGTGTCCTACAGAGAATAAACCGCGCCCTTCTCTTCTCTTATCAAAATATCACCAGCTAACCTAGGCTCATCAGGTCTACCTCCATCATCCTCTACTGTATCTTCAACCTCATTTTCTGATCAACTGTTACCACCAGAGTCCAGATCAGTTTTTTAAATCTTGGCACTACTGACATTTTGAGCCAGATGACTCTGTTGTCGGAGCTGTCCTGTGCATTGCAGGCTGTTTAGCAGTACTCTTGCCTCTATCTACTAGAGGCCAGTAGAACTGCTCCCTCCCTCTGAGCTATGATAACCAAATATGTCTCTAAGGGCCTTGTGGGTGGCAAAATCCCCTTCCCCCTAGCCGTCCCCACTCCCACATTTGAGTTCCTTGGCCCTGTTCCTCATCACTTCATTTACATATGAAAGAATCAGTCCCCCAGTTTCTTCTTCCCTCTACTTTCAGTTGCTCTGGTCTCCTAAATGCCTCCTAAGTGCGTTAGTAGCTCAGTCATGTCCGACTCTTTGTGACCCCATGGACTGTGGCCCGCTAGGCACCTCAGGCAAGAATACTGGAGTGGGTTGCGATTCCCTTCTCCGGTGAATCTTCCCAATCCAGGGATGGAACCCAGATCTTCTGCACTGCAGGTAGATTCTTTACTGTCTGAGCCACCAGAAATGCCTCCTAAAGCACAGCTTTTATGAGTCAGTTCTCTTAAATCTGTAACTCCCTGCCTCCTTCACAATTAGTTCAAAGCTCTCCACCCAGTCTCAAACATTCTCCCACAAAACACCTCACACTGCGGCCACCTAACCGCCCTTCACTAACACAGACCTGTTCATCCAGCCCCTCCTCTTCTGTTCTGCTGCTGTCACCTGGTTTGGGTGCCCAGTATGTAGCTTCTATTCTGAACCACTGCTCAAGCCTCTTTCCCTAGCCTCTGATCTCCTTCTCACTTGAAGTCAAAAACTATCAGTGAGCCTCCACTGCCTCCTAAAATATGAAATTGGCCTGTTCTTCAGAATCTTTCCCAATGTGGTCTCTAAGTGCCAGTATCTCCAGAACATACAGCTTTGGCAAAATCTGACTATCTGCTACTCCTTGCAAAGGGTCCTTCTCACACTTTCTACCTCTGGCCATGTTTTACCTCTGCCTGGAAATCCTCTTCATCCCTCCATACTACTGTAAGGTCCATCTGAATTAAATGAAGAGCCCTTTCTTAGTCATACTCTCCTTTATCCATCTCATGACATTCACACTGCTTTGTTACATGTTTATTTCTGGAGCTTACAAGGTTCTTGAGAACTTCTTACTCCTGCTGTGATGCCCTGCAACACCTAGCCCAGTGCTAATTTGTATGTGAGCTGCTCCAAATGTTTTCAACTTAGGAAGCAAGGGAGGACTGTTTTCCGACAATCCTAAGCTTCCATTAGGGAATTAAGCCCACATTCCTCTTTTGTTCCACATTTTATCTCCTAGGCCAATTTTTTAAGCAAATTGCCTTCAAGATACCCAGAAAGCTATAAGAACTGTGCTTTAGGGAGTTTCTACAGTTTCCAGCTTATTAATATAACTGAATCCTGAATATTTATGCTATTTAAGTTCTCTTAAAAAAAGGCAATAGAAATTTATTTTTGAGTGTAAATAAAATTGAGCATGACATAAAAATAAGGTGGACTGGGTTAAACATGTTTGAAGCAAAGGTTAATTAATTTGTATCCTAAACAATAATACAATGTCCTAAAGTCTTCATGCACTCTTAAAAATATGAATGTCGTCGATTTCTGCTTGCCCTACCCCGAAGAAAGAAACCAAACAGAAAACGAGAGGTTCCCCCTTAATTTTAGTTTTCTAATGTCTTGAACGTATTTCTACAAAAAGAGCAAAATCATTAGTGAGTATGTTCCTGTAAGTCTAACTCCAAAGCCATATGGGGAACATACAGTACCCACACAGCAGGGGTCAGCAGTTAGAGGCCCTGTTTTGTATGCCCCTGAGCTAAAAGTGACTTTTACATTTTTTAAAGACTGCAAGAACAAAAACAAAGAATATACATACAGAGACTGTATGTGGCCAGTAGAGCCTAAAATATTTACTTTGTCTCTTCAGCAGAATGAATATGAGACTCCCAGCTGCTGGTGTGTAAGACGACCAATTTTCCTCCCAAAATTTTTAAAAAGCAACATAAACCAGATTATGCGAAAAGAACTCGTTCAATTTAGTCACAATCAACGCACAGATAACTTCTAAAAGAGAGGCCTGTGTGGACATTTTTATATTTCCCAGAAGGTTCCTCAGAAGGAACTTGACCCTCATTCTAAGCACACTTAGGCTTGAAGAGTTTAAAGCGCCTGGCCCAAAGTCACACCGCGAGTTAATAGAGTGGGGGTCAAGGGTCCAGGCCCTCCTGATTCAGGGCTCTCTGCAATATACTACATCATACCTATGCACATGGCAGTAAGTTTTGGAGATCTGGATAACTGGTTTGGATCACCATGAAGAGGAAAGCTTAAAACCTGTTTCTGATACGCTGTTTAGACAAAATCTTACTAGCAGCTATGACTCATGGGACCCAGAGTAACATCAATGCTCACCACATACATTAGATAAGACGGAGAAAGCTTAAAACTTAACTCTCCTCGCTCCTCTAGGGCATTGAGGCAAATACGCACCTTTGACTTGCAGTTGCTCAATACTTATCTACCAACCCAATCCACCAGTTCCACCAAATGCTATCGAAGCCCAATGGAAAAACAATCCAGTTTACACCAGCCACGCATCCTATAGTTAAAGTTCTTTTCATACCTACTTGCAAACTATTACTTAAAAGTACAAATTTTTTAATCTCCTTGAGAATTCAGCTTCCTTAAGAAAAAGAAAAGTAGATCTCAAGACCAAGGATTCAAAAGCATGGTAACAATCCCAGATCTTTCATCTGAAGTTGCTCTTCCAGGGTTGAAAAATCCAGATTCTGCGGGGCAGCCGAGAGATACAGGGCTTACGCTCTCCAGAGAGAATAGAGAGACCACCACCCCCTCCCCAACCCCCACAATATCTCTGCCTGACTTTTGTCCTCGAAGAGCGACCCCCTCCCCCCTCGCGAGTCCCGGCCGCCCGGGCACCTGCGGCCCCGGCCCGCAGCGGAGGAGTCCGGGGAACCTGCCCACTGCCGGCCCTTCGGGAAACGGCGCCCACTCCCACCCACGGAAGCAGGCGGCTAGAGGCCCAAGCCGCCGGGAAGCGACCCCTCGGCGCCCGGCCGACCCCTGGACGCGGCGGCATTACCTGGAGGACCACGTCGTTGGGCAGCTGCGCGGCCCGAAACAGCTCCAGCACTCGCCCGTTGGCCGACACCTTCTTGGTGCTCTCGATGTCGCAGTAGGAGAAGAGATCCGAGTAGTATTTCTGCTCCGCATCGCTCAGCGTTAAACCTTCCATCTTCGCCTCCGTTCACGGCCAGCCCGCCCCGCATGCAACACCGGGGGCCCGGCCCCGCGACCCCGGGACGGCGGGGACTGCGCGCCGCCCGGCCTCCTTCTCCTCCTCGCCACCCGCCCCCCCCCCGAAGCGGCGGGGAGCCCCGGCCTCACGCGCGCGGGGGGCGTCGGAGCTACAGGGCCCGGAGGTCTCGGGGAGGCAGCCCGGCTGGGCTCGGCGCGCCGCCGCCGAAGAGGCCCCGCGCGGCGCGCGGCTCCGGCTCCGCCTCGGCGGCCGCGGGGAGAACACGGGGAAGGAGGCGGGGGCCGCGGCGGCGCGAGGCTGGGGCGGACTCCGCCACCGCCTCCGCCGCGGGTTCGAGTCTCTCCGGCTCCCCGCCGCTTCCCCCAAGACTTCCCGCCTCGCCTTCCCCTTCCGTCCACGCCCCCAGAGCGGCAGCACTTCGCGGAAAAGTTGTGGGGCTTCTAAAGTTTCTGGGGTTCAGGGCTGAGCGCGGCCGCCGCTCCGCCTCCCTCCGCCGCCATTTACTGCGCCCCGGCCCGGCCCCCGACGCGACCGCAGCAACACTGACAGCGGCGGCCGCGCTCCAGACCCGGATGTGAGGCCGGGAAGAGAGAGCGCGAGAGGGAGAGAGAAACACCCACCGGGCTGGCTCGGCCGCTCCCGGGAGAGGGGGGCCGCAGCGCCCCCTGGTGGCCGGAGCTCCGCGGCAGAGGGTCGAGCCGCCCTCCGCGTTGGGCAGGCAAAGCTGGGACCCCTGGGAGCAGCGACCAGTGGGGAAGGCACATAGCTCATTCATACCAGGAGAACTTAGATACGGGCTGCAGTTTGGATTATTTCAAAGCTTCTGGCACCGAATGGTTAATAAACATTGAGTGAAAGGGGAACATTGTTCAGGTTCTTACTACTGTATGCGTTGTGCTGCTTTGAGGTCAGATCTTACTGAGGATCAATTCAGTATTTCTATGTGCTCTGAAGGGCTATGAGCATGCAATCAACCCATTGGAGAACTCTCATCGTATAGACACTAGCCACTGAGACCCAGCTCCCACTCTGGCTCCAAACCGTGTTTACCTGAGAAACAAAATTGCTGAATAGAGGGAACAGCTGGCAAACTTCATCTCGTTATACAAGGTGGTTCTGGTCACCAGGAGCTTAGTGCCATAAACATACACCATCAGCTCTATAAACCTGTTTAGACTCTGAGCCGACCACAGGGGCTCGCTCTGGCGACCCTAATTTACTCCTTAATGAAAACGATGTGTTTGCACTGTTGTATTCTACACCTATCTGGGAGATGCTTCTTGAGATGTCTCAAGTAGAATATCATAATAGTTTATCCTTAACAAATAGGAAATAGTTCAAAAACAGCAGCTAGGGTAGAATTAGACTGTTCACTTTGGGTTTTTATTTCGTCTGCTACGAGTTACTCCACAGAGTGCTGACCTTACAGATGACCCATGAAAGGAAAGTATTACAGGTTTACAATCCTCTATCTGGAATTCCAAAATTCAAAGGCACTGAAAACCCCAAGGTTTTTTTGTTTTTGTTTTTGTTTTTTAAACGCTTTGTCTGCAAAACCTGCCCTACCTCATTTGGAGGCAAAATCTCAACTCAACGCACATGAGGCTATTTATAGTCTTTATATATGCAACTTAGTGTCAATATTTATTCATTTTACCCCAGGCTTTAATGGAATGTTAAAATACACACAATTGTAGGCACTGCATTACCTTTCTTTTGAAAACAAACAAAAACCAAAGAGGGATTGTGGGACCATATTTGAACACCAGCACTTTATATACTTACATATATAACATGACATTAACCTCAAGTTTCTCTATTTCTAAAACTTTAAATCTGTCACAGCAATACCTCACATGCCCTTACAGGACACCTACCAGAGGTGATCGGAGACCCACAGATGTCCTGTCTTCCAAAGGTGTAAAAGAGAGGAGCATATGAGATAGGAATTTGCTCAGGATCATCTTCAGCTTCTTTTTCTCCTCACCTTTCCTAGACCTTGAAGCTCTTTCCTGCCCCAGGGCCTTTGCTCCCACCACTCCCATAAGCCTTTGTGAGACTTGTTCTCTCGCACCTCAGGTCCCTGTACAGGTATCACCTCCTCAGAGAGAGACCTCCCTCAACACCTGATCTGAAATAGCCCCCACCACTCCAGTGGTTAAGAATCTGCCTGCCGATGCAGGGGACACGGGTTTGATCCAAAATCAAGGATGATTCCACATGGTCCAGGAAGATTCCACTTGCCGAGGAGCAACCAAGCCCCTGTACCACAATTGCTGAAGCCTAGAGGCCGGTCCTCTGCAACAAGAAAAGCCCACACACAGCAAGGAAGACCCAGCACAGCCATTAATAAAAATAAAATAGCCCCACCACCACTCTCTATCCCCTGATCCGAATTATTTTTCTTTGTAGCACTTTTCACTCCCTGACATTAACATATATTTTTGTTTCAGTTCAGTTCAGTCGCTCAGTCGTGTCCAACTCTTTGTGACCCCATGAATCACAGCAAGCCAGGCCTCCCTGTCCATCACCAATTCCCGGAGTTCACTCAGACTCACGTCCATCAAGTCGGTGATGCCATCCAGCCATCTCATCCTCTGTCATCCCCTTCTCCTCCAGTCCCCAATCCCTCCCAGCAGCAAAGTCTTTTCCAATGAGTCAACTCTTCCTATGAGGTGGCCAAAGTACTGGAGTTTCAGCTTCAGCATCATTCCCTCCAAAGAAATCCCAGAGCTGATCTCCTTCAGAATGGACTGGTTGGATCTCCTTGCAGTCCAAGGGACTCTCAAGAGTCTTCTCCAACAACACAGTTCAAAAGCATCAATTATTCGGCTCTTAGCTTTCTTCACAGTCCAACTCTCACATCCATCCATGACCACAGGAAAAACTATAGCCTTGACTAGACAGACCTTAGTAATGTCTCTGCTTTTGAATATGCTATCTTGGTTGATCATAGCTTTCCTTCCAAGGAGTAAGCGTCTTTCAATTTCATGGCTGCAGTCAACATCTGCAGTGATTTTGGAGCCCAAAAAAATTAAGTCTGACACTGTTTCCACTGTTTCCCCATCTATTTCCCATGAAGTGATGGGACCAGATGCCATGATCTTCATTTTCTGAATGTTGAGCTTTAAACCAACTTTTTCACTCTCCACTTTCACTTTCATCAAGAGGCTTTTTAGTTCCTCTTCACTTTCTGCCATAAGGGTGGTGTCATCTGCATATCTGAGGTTATTGATATTTCTCCCAGCAATCGTGATTCCAGCTTGTGCTTCTTCCAGCCCAGCGTTTCTCATGATATATTCTGCATATAAGTTAAATAAGCAGGGTGACAGTATACAGCCTTGACGTACTCCTTTTCCTATGTGGAACCAGTCTGTTGTTCTAGGTCCAGTTCTAACTGTTGCTTCCTGACCTGCATACAGATTTCTCAAGAGGCAGGTCAGGTGGTCTGGTATTCCCATCTCTTTCAGAATTTTCCACACTTTATTGTGATCCACATGGTCAAAGGCTTTGGCATAGTCAATAAAGCAGAAATAGATGTTTTCTGGAACTCTCTTGCTTTTCTTATGATCCAGCGGATATTGGCAATTTGATCTCTGGTTCCTCTGCCTTTTCCAAAACCAGCTTGAACATCTGGAAGTTCACGGTTCACGTACTGTTGAAGCCTGGCTTGGAGAATTTTGAGCATTACTTTACTAGCAGGTGAGATGAGTGCCATTGTGCGGTAGTTTGAGCATTCTTTGGCATTGCCTTTCTTTGGGATTAGAATGAAAACTGACCTTTTCCAGTCCTGTGGCCGTTCTGAGAATTGAGATATATCTGACATACAATCTTTTTTATGGTGGTAAGGGGAGTTCTGAACATCAGTACTTGTAAGGAGCACTGTATCTGTGTAAAAGTTCCTCCAAACACACACATACACACTCAAAAAACCAGAAAGCCTTGCACAAAGGGGACACCTTTACCAGCGCCAGCCAGATACTGGGTTGGCCTGGTGTTGGAGGGTTTGACAGTTTCACAAATGCAAGGATTTTTCTCTATATCTGTTACTTAAAGTTATATTTTAAGATACAAATGGGAAAAGAAATAACATACAGACCCTTTGAGGCCAAGTCTAATTCTTTTCTATACATGTCTAGGTATATCAGTTTTAAAAACGAACATCATGAGAATGCTGTTTTAAAACAGCTGGTCTATAGTGTATAGCTGCAAATTTAAAGATACTAGTCTTCAGGTAAGATAATATATTCTGAGCTAGTGACTCAGAGAATATAGAATGGCCTTTTGAAGGTACAGCTGATGTGTCAGCGTGGAGATGATGTTCTGTGAAGATGGGACCCCATACTCTAGGATGCAGTGGCACCCTAAATTAGCCATCTTGTGTGTTACTATGTCTCTAGTAGGTAGATCATATGGGACAGAGAACCAAGGGATAGAAGCAAAACTGGCTGCACTTACATTTGCCTCAGGGACCCACTTGGGGGAGTTTCCCATCCCCTCAGCCTTAGATTTTGAGCGTGCAAAAGTCCTGGTTCTGACACAGGACGGTTTCCACTTGGAGGCTTATCATTAGTCCCATTAGACCGTATGCCACAAATGGTGTCCTGTCACTTGAGGCTCCTTGTGTCAATAGATCAGTAAGGAACAAAAGGAACAACACACTGTAAGGCAACTGAACCAGCTCAACTACCCACACACTTCTGTTCCTACTAAGTGACTGACTTAGTGCTTACCAACCTGCTGCACTTAATATTGTAACTGTTATAATTGGGGTTTCCCTAGTAGCTCTGTTGGTAAAGAATCTGCCTGCAACACGGGAGACCCTGGTTCAATCCATGGGTTGGGAATATCCCCTGGAGAAGGAAATGGCAATCCACTCCAGTACTCTTGCTTGGAGAATTCCATGGACAGAGGAACCTGGCTACAGTCCATAGGATCACAAAGACTTGGACACGACTGTGTGACTTTCACTTTTTTCATAATTGGATTAAATATTACATAATCTAATTAGGAAAACAGAAAGATAATTTTTCTATGGAAACTAAAAACATGCTGATGGCAAACTGCTAAGAAAAGTGGCTGTTAAATTAGCTGGTGACCTCATGAGGAAAGACTTGAGTTGCAAGAAATACAATTTTATCTATGGGTTGGACACACAGGATATTGATGTGTGCTTCTTGTTCAATTGGTTGATGTAGTGATCAGAATGGAAGATAGTTTCTTTCCTGTAATTAGAAGTTTCTGTTTTTTCTAATAATTTTTGAAAAGCCAATTATTTTTATAAAAATGTACACACTCACGGTAAAAACTCAGAAAAGAACAAAGAAAAAAAAAATTACCTGAAATCCTCCCATCAACAGACAACCTCTGTTAACATTTGGATGAATATCTTTCTTAACATTGTTTACTTAAAATTCACATGAAAAGATAGGCAAACAATATTAAGTAAAAGGATGTATTTTTATATAATATATAAATATATATACATTATATTTCATATATATTATGCTACATATATACACATTACAAATATATAATTTAAAAATCAATGGATGCATTATTTATTACTATATGTTATTACTGCAACATATATTCCATCATATGTTTAATATCGTGTGCCTACTTCTTTGTGATACCTTTTGTATGTAACAGGTCTTTTTCATTGAACTATAGATTGTACTTGTGAAGGAATGGTCGCTTTTCTCCAAACAATATGAATCTTACTGATTTCTTCTTTTGGTGTGCTCAGTTGCTCAGTCATGTCTGACTCTTTTGATCCCATGAACTGTAGCCTGCCAGGCTCCTCTGTCCATTGGATTTTCCAAAGAATACTGGAGTAGGTTGCCATTTCCTTTTTTTTCTTTCAGAGTCATCAATATAAATGATATATAATCAGGTTAACTTAAAAAACCACAACTATATCCTCCAGAAACCACATGAGGCAATCTTATACTGTCTTACCAATGGGATCTATTTTCACTGCTTAATAGGCGAGAATCATAAAATGATTAATTTTCTTAGATGTTGCAGTTGAGGTTTAATAATGAGATAGAAAACACCAGATAAATGTATAATCTCAGATAAGCATCAAATTCACCAGGAACAGAGGCATAAAAATCTAAACAAAATTGTTGACACAGCAAAACTAACTCAACTCTTTATATAAACAAAATTCTCAGGAGAGATTAATGAAAAGTGGAAAAGCAAATACAGATAAAAAATAAAAATCCAAATAAAAACCAAACCAATAAATATTTATTACTTACTTATGCAAGGCAGTTGTCCCCATAAATATCCTTTGTAAACCTTCTCAATTTAGCATGTATTCAATATTCTGAATTTTTAGCAAGGGAAGAGTCAGAATATTTTCCCTCTTCTTTAAAATATTGAAGCAAGCAGAGGTAGTTGCAAAAAATACTAAATGTATGTTGCTTGTTATTAGTAGTGTTTTCTAAAGCAAAATCTTAGACTTGGGCAGGGCCATGTCCAAAAACTGCAACTTTTTAAATTAGTAACTTAACAAAAATAAAACAATCTGTCCTTAATTCTATATCTATAATCTTCATTAGTATCTGTTAACATCCATCACCCTACCATGAAAATATGTTACAGTATTATGGATTCCATAACCTTTAATGGGGCCTAAAAGCTAGAGGTTTTCTGCTTTGTGAAGTGTTTTTCCATTTTAATACTTTGCTATTGTCCAAGGATACTTAAAGGTTACCCCTGCACAATCTTAAGAGCTAAAAATGTGTTCAGTTCAGTTCAGTCACTCAGTCCTGTCCGACTCTTTGGGACCCCATGAATTGCAGCACGCCAGGCCTCCCTGTCCATCACCATCTCCCAGAGTTCACTCAGACTCACCTCAGTGATGCCATCCAGCCATCTCATCCTCTGTCATCCCCTTCTTCTCCTGCCCCCAATCCTTCCCAGCATCAGAGTCTTTTCCAATGAGTCAACTCTTCGCATGAGGTGGCCAAAGTACTGGAGCTTCAGCTTTAGCATCATTCCTTCCACAAGAGTCTTCTCCAACACCATAGTTCAAAAGCATCAATTCTTCGGCGCTCAGCCTTCTTCACAGTCCAACTCTCACATCCATACATGACCACAGGAAAAACCATAGCCTTGACTAGACATAAAGTGAAAATGAATATAAATCTTAATGGCTACAGTAATAGTAAGGTACCAAGTAATGGAAACAGATAACACTAGCTTGAGGTGAAATAGCTTTGTGAAGTCTGACTCTGGCAATTGCTGTTCAGTCGCTCAGTTGCGTCCGACTCATTGTGACCACGTGGACTGCACCTTGCCAGGCTTCCCTGTCCTTCACTGTTTCCCTGTGTTTATTTTTTAGTCAAGTTGCACAGCATGTGGGATCTTATTCATCAATCAGGGATCGAACCCACCAGCCCTGCCTTGGAAGAGCGGCAGAGCCTTCACCACTGGATCACCAGGGAAGTCCCTAGGGCGAGTTTAATGTCTGTCAGTCACAATGTCTTCTGTGGAATGGGATGCTTTATTTGGCCAGTATAAGAACAAGAATGAATATAAAAGTTTGTTATCAACTGATGCTTAACTACTGGCAGCTATTGTCAAGGACAAACATGGTCAAGATCTGTTTGCTTGTATTTGTTCTTGTTATTTATTCAAATAATTCAAACAATCAGGGATATTCTTTATTAAGATATAATAGTAATTTACAACCTGTGATTATTAGCTGTAAAATACATTTCATCCTAGTCTTTAAGTTTTTACTATACTATAAACCCTCTGGACAAAGAAAGACTGATGTGTCTAAAGCTTTGGATACGTACAAGTGTTACAGCCAGTAAGCATCTAGCGCTTAAAATCTACTTACGTTTTTATTTCAATGATCACATAAGTGTAGTGGGATCAAACACTTTAAACACTATATGTGGCTTTTAAATTTTCTCTAGTATGTATAATCTTCCTTAGCAGCAGCATGGGGTTGAACTTAATTTTGTCAGTCAAACCTCAGAATCTCCCTGTTCAAGTGTAATCATTTAAGTCTCTCTTTCATGTAAATGCTCAGCCTTTCATGTTTCTTCCTCTTTTCTCTGTTTTCCTCCCAGATGCCATGGGGTTATATGAGGGCAGAAGATGGAGATCAGCTGACACAATTTCTTGACTGTGAGAGAGAAGGGGCCTCAAATCCACAGGCAGGGATCCTTGTCCCGTCCTCTGGTTCCACTGCAAAGTGGCTGGTGCGGCCTGGTCCCAAAGTCTACGTGAGGTATCCTCAGAGTTAGTCTGGCCTTTTGGGGCACCAGGCTGGTATCATAAAATCACTTGTAAATCTTTAATTTCTAATCATTCAGTCTTAGCACTTGGTAGCTTCTGTAGTCCACCAACACTTTCATTAGTAGCTCCATTGGTCCATGTGGGAACTTGAGGTGGGGGGCGCTTTGTAGAACTGAGAATTGGGCCTAGGCAGGTGGTTTGGTTTTCTACTGCTACATAACATATTATCCCCACATTGCATGCCAGAAAACATGATTTTGTGGGTCAGGGATTGGGGAAGGGCTCAGCAAAGTAGATATCTTTTGTTGTATCTTATCCTGTGATCATCTGAAGGCTTGACAGGGCTGGATGTCCAAGATGATTCACTCATGTGGGTAGCAATTAACGCTGACTGTTGTCTGGGAATTCATCTAGGGCCATCTCCTAGAGCATGTCGTGGCATCTCCATCTGCCTGGACTTCTTACAGCACAGTGGCTGAGTCTTTAGAGAGAGCATTTAAAGAGCGTGCATTCAAAGAGATCAAGGCAGAAATAATGCAACAGAATTTTATATATTTTATATGTGTATTGATTATAGGTGAGTCATGAAGCAAATGCAGACTTAATAAAATGAAAATTATATCCCACCTTTCGATGAAATAATCCACTGTTTCTCATTATAATGAATGTCACATAAAATGACTTGCCTTTTTAAACCATATGTGTTATAAATGACAAAAAATGAAAACAACTAACCAGGGACTTGACTTTAGATTGGATTTCTCTGTCACTCAATCAATATCACATCTTTCTGTTGCTGGCTTGGTACTATTGCCACTTTCCTATCGAGATCATGTCTCCAAATTAACTGAATAGTCTTTTCCTATTTACCATGGGAATGATTCACCTATAAAACCATTTGATACTTTGAAGTGGTGGTTCTTTGGTAACTTTATTAGTTTCTGCCTAGCTAACTGACCTATTCAGGTTTTCTTTCTGTTGTTGGATAACTTTTTTCCTCAAAAATTTATCCATTGCATTAAGATTTTTAAATTGGCATCCATATTTTTAAATATGCCTTTTGTAACTATTTTAAACACAAAACCTAATTAAGTTTCAAAACAGAAGATAAATTTAATTACTTTCTTGGATTATTTTAAAAAATAGATTTATAGTGCCTTAAAGGTTTTACTTTTGTTATTGTGAAAATTTACTGCTTGGATAGTAGCAAAGCTGATTTTACCAAAATAAGTTTGTCTCAGGGAAGAGCTATAAAATTTAACTGTATGCCACTTTCTATAGCATATACAATCTCATAAAGGTTAATCCAACAAGAGGTCAATAAACTCACTGATAGTCAGTCTCAGTGATCTCAGGATTCACAATGCCCATGTTTCCCGGATTAATACTTTAAGAACAGAAAACTGTTTTCCCAAAGTAACTTAATAACCCAGTTCATTAACTCAAAGAGAATCATTTTCAAAGGGTTATTTATTAGAAAGGCAATCATCAAGATAATCACTATATGTACAAAAAGAAATTTTAAAAAATAAATTCCCCTGAAGAATTAAAACCGAAATTTTCCCCAAATTGCCTGATAACCAAAATGAAATTTGCTTTTGTTTGGTTAGTTTGGCCTAGTGTTTGTTGTTGATGGTCATATTTTTAGAAATTAGAGACTTTTAAAAAACAAACAGTTGTTTAAACCGGCCCATTTCTCCACAACTCAAGGTATGCTCTCCGATTAGCCAGGTCATTTCAGGTGATCAAACCGAGGAGTCATTAGAGTGATTTTGTCATACGAGTGCATAGGAATAAATGGTTTCCACAATTTTAATATTTTATTCTTCTCTTTTATGAATAGAATTCTCCAAAGTGAATTCACTAACTTTTTTTCTCCTTCTTTCCTTTTCCTCTTTCCTCCCGTCTTCTCTCTCTCCTCTCACCTTCATTCATCAGTTATTAAATACACATCAGGCACTGTACTAAGTGTGAGGATTTGAAGAAATGTTTTGCCTTTAAAGAGGTAAGAAGCTAGAGAGGGTGACATTCACTGAGTGAACAAGTAATTTTGTAGGGTGGTGCATGGTCTAAGAGAGAGGAACAGAATACCCTTAGAATATATAGAAAAGTTTCCTATGTAGACTGGGAGTGGTAAGAAGTAAGTTGAATGTCATCTTTTACTGTTGACCCTTCCATCAGGGGAGAACTGCAGGGTGATGACGAATAATTTGATAGGTTAGAAAAGGACATGTGAGAGTTAACAAGGTAAAAGAAATGGCATGTCCAATTACATCTTTGAAAATGAGAAACTGAAGAAGGGAACTAGAGGTGATGCTGAAGGCAAAGGTAAGTGAAAGACAATGGGGGAGAAAAGGAGAGAAAAATTTAAAAGAGTTACACAGGCAGAATAAATTCCAGTGTTCTGCTGTGCAACAAAGTTTGGACACATAACAATATCATACACTTGAAAATTTGTTAAGTGGAAAACTCAAGTTAAAGGTTTTACTACAATATATTTGAAAAACAACAACAATATTCCCACAATACAAATCCTTGTGTTGACCAGGTTGAACCTTAGTGGAGAGTGATGCCTGGTTCTCTGTTTCAGCCAGATCCCAGAATCTACTCGACATTTCTGTTTTGTAATTTCTGTCCTGTTGCCTTCATCATTTTGAGAAAAAGATGCTTTATTTTGGAAATAAGACTACTTATGATGTTTTAAAACCTGCTCTAATTAGAGCAACTAGAGTTATTTTAAAGATATTGTTTGTTGTGATGAGCTTTGGAATAAGAGAACTACCACTTACTTTACATTTGACATCCAGGTACTTTTCTGCCCATTTCGTTTATATCTGTCTTTCTTTTCATTTTCCTAGGGCCTTCACTGATACGCATTCATTGAATGTTCCAATATATCTCTAACTCTCTAAAGGTTCTAGTTATTCAAGATATGTAAGACTTTTAAGACATCTTGGGGACTTTGCTCACACCTATAAGTTCCTGTCATGGAAATAGCTTGAAAAGTTTAGTTCATTTCAAGCAAATATTTATTGAGCAGCTAGTAGGTGTTAATAATTCTTCACCTAAATGCTGAGAACAGAGAGTTGACTACCACAGTCATGGCCATTGAGGAATTTATAGTCCAATGGAGGAGACAAGTGTATACTACCTAACAAATTCTTTTCCATCTCTCGTGTTGTATATTATCTCTATGTGACTCCCCACCCCCACCCACCACGTCTGTGTCCCAAGTTGGCCTTGTCTCTAGTTCAAGGATGTCTGGTTCTCCTCTGCTGGCCTTTGATCCCCTTTCACGTGAATATTTTGCAGTAGCTTGTGACATTTCAAGCTGCTGACTAGAAACGCTGTGTTTTCCCCAGCTTGTCTGCACTGGAGAGAAGGAATGCAGAAATCTAACTTCAATTTCAGAGGATTTGAAGTTAAGCTCTCCTCACTCCCAAGGAGAGCAAAACTGTCAAGTTTTAATGAGGAAATTACCTTCTAAACTATCAAGGTCTATCGTGTAAGTGCCCCTGGAGAAGAAAGCATCATGAAGGGAAATAATGCTTCTGAGAAAAAAGGGAAGTAGGTGAGGAGGGATTTTCCAACAAGAGGGAATTACCAGAAAGCCCCTTGAGAGGCTGGGGGTTGATCCTGGAGAAGCAGTCTAGAAGGCTTTAGGCCACTGCTCAAGAGAAGCAGGGTGAGCACAAGGGACATTGTCTGAAGGCCCAGTAGTCGTAAATCTCAGAGCCCCTGATTTCACTGGAGAAGCCACTTGCCTAAGAACAGGGACCAAACTAGGCTTTCTCTGTGTCCACACTCAGTACTACCCAGCAGAGCGGAGCCCACTCGGGCTTGCTTCATGTATCATTGCCCAAGTGAACCCGCCTCCAGTCTTGGCAAGACCTCGAATAGCCATACCTGCAAGAGAAAAGGGCAAAAGCTCTAGTCTTAGTTGGTGAGAGGCGGGAAGGGGAAATTCCCCCATACTTAATTAAGGGCAGAACCAGCCGAAGTTAACAATCAGCCTGCTGCTGCTGCTAAGTCACTTCAGTCGTGTCCGACTCTGTGCGACCCCATAGACGGCAGCCCACCACACTCCCCCGTCCCTGGGATTCTCCAGGCAAGAACACTGGAGCGGGTTGCCATTTCCTTCTCCAATGCATGAAAGTGAAAAGTGAAAGTGAAGTCTCTCAGTCATGTCCAACTCTGTGCGACCCCATGGACTGCAGTGCACCAGGCTCCTCCGTCCATGGGATTTTCCAGGCAAGAGTACTGGAGTGGGATGCCATCACCTTCCCCGAACAATCAGCCTAGGATATGACAATAACTGACCCCACTGTTACCTGTCTGCTCTCCTCTAGGCAGTCTAACCTGTGTGAACCCACCCACTCATTTACCACCAATACTTTTTCAGTCCTCATGGCAAGCCATTACATGAAAACTATCCATGTCATTGGGGCTTCCCAGATAGCTCAACATTAAAAAATCCACCTGCCAAAGCAGGAGTCACAGGAGACACGGGTTCGATCCCTGGGTCAGGAAGATCCCACGGAGGAGGAAATGAAAACCCACTCATCGACAGGGGAGCCTGATGGGCTACAGTCCATGGAGGCTACAAAGAGTCTGACAAGACTGAAGCAGCTGAGCACACACACATGCACATCCATGTCAATTAATATTCTAGAAAAAATCTCAGGAAAAAACCATTCATTTCTTTCCCATTATCCAACTCCATACTACATTTGATTCCACCTTGCTTATATTCTGCCTTTCTTTTTGAATTTGACCTTTATATTAGACCCTAGACTAGATGCTACTAATACTTCTGGTTCTTTGGAATTTGGCTATCGTGCATGATTTTTACTTCCTTTCAGGAGAGCTCAATCTTCCTGCTCCTGCTTCCTGCTCCTTCCTCCTCCTGCTCAGTCTCCTGCCTTAGATGGACCCTAGTCAACTCCTGCCCCTTGGCTGGTGCCCTGATCAGGCTCTGTTCTTCCCTCATCTCATCAAACAGAAGGGGGAGCATCAGACCCTGTCCCTGAGCCTTAGAACAAAATCCAGGCTATTGTGTTTCCAGCTAAATTTACCTGTAAGGTCCTCCTGTCAAGTTCCTTTGAGTTACCACATGAATGTGCTTCCTGAACCATAGCAACTTTCTGGCAGTTTCAGAAAAGAGCTTGTACTCTGCTCTAAAGGTGGAAAGAACTTGAAACCAGGCCTTGGGTAAAGTGCTGCGTCAGGTAACTGTAAGAGCTCAGACTTGTGGGCGGAAGACGCATCCGTACTTGTCCTCTTTGAGCACCTAACAGGGCTTAAAAGGAACCCTTTGCACGTCCTGAAATGTCTTAACCAGCTGATGGGAAATAGACCCAGGGGGTTCTCATCACACACACAAGGTTAAATTGCAGATTGACTTGTTTATAGCTAAATAGAAAATTAAGATACCATATCTGAGCAAGATCAGAAGTTCCCACTGGTACTGCCTGGCAGTTTCCTTCAGCTTCCTGGGTCCCTACAAAATGCAAGTCAGCAAAAGGGACATGGCACCCACTCTGTTATCTGGAAACTAGGCTGTAATACACACAGTCTACTCATCAATTATAGAAGAGACTGGCTGACTTCACCTTAGATAAGGTTCCCCCCACAGCCTGGAAAGATAAGCTCCATCATTTAATCCCACTGTACCTAGGGATAATAATTCCCATTCATTGAATGATTGCTTTGGGCTAGGTAAACCTCACAATTATTCTATAAAGAAAGGTTATTATTCTCATTTTATGTATGAAGGATAGAAGTCCTAGAGAGATGGAACTCAAGCACACTCATGAAGTAATGGAGGTGGGATTCCAGCCACAGCTTGTTGAGCACCAAAGTGTGTTCATTCATGTTTTCATCACTATTGAATGAGTGCACCAACTTCACTGAACCCATTTTTTTTCCAGAAAAAAGACCTTTATTTTTTGGCTGCACCATGCAGGATCTTAGCTCCTGGACCAGGGATTGAACCTGTGTTCCCTTCAATGGAAGCACAGAATCCTAACCACTGGACCACCAGGGAATGCCCCAAAACAACTTTTTTTATTAAAAAAAAAAAAATTGGAGAGACTAAAAAAGCTACAATAAACATCTAGCTTGAAACATTTAGTGGCACAGTGGTAAAGAATCTGCCTACCAAAGCAGCAGATGCAGGAGACACAAGTTCTCCTGGGTGGGGAAGATCCCCTAGAGTAGGAAATGGCAACCCACTATAGTATTCTTGCCTGGAAAATTCCATGGACAGAGGATCCTGGAAGGTTCACTGGATACCATACAGTCCATGAGGTCACAAAAGAGTGAGATGCGACTGGGCACTCACAGCTTCAGTTGAAGGAATAAAGACAGGTATATAATTTGCATATCCTAAAACAATAGTATATAAATTATAAAATAACACAGTAAATTACTACATTTGGCAAGTGTGATGAAAGTTTTTAAATACTGTAGATTCACCGGGTGCGTGGAATGGAGTGAAAGTCGCTCAATCCTGTCTGACTCTTTGTGACTCCGTGGACTGTAGCCCTCCAGGCTCCTCTGTCCATGAAATTCTCCAGGCCAGAATACTGGAGTGGGTGGCTGTTCCCTTCTCCAGGATATCTTCCCAACCCGGGGACTGAACCCAGGTCTCCTGTATTGCAGGCGGATTCTTTACCGGCTGGGCTACCATAATGAATTAAATGTTACCATACAGCAAACTTGGGATATTTTGAGAAGTACATGTCATTTAGCAGTAGGCTTATTAGAAAATTACTAGTCTGAAATAAAGTTGATGCAAATATATAATGATTCACATTAATAATGATGTATTTAATTAAAAGTTACTTATAATAAATCATAAACATACTTAACAATATGTTTATGATAATTAAGAAGCAGACTAACAGTAACTGAAAACAAGAATCATCACAAGCCAATTGTTGATGCCTCTCAGTTAAGCAAGTGGCCTTCCTGATACTGCCAAATTGCAGTGTTTTACCTGTGAAAATACAAGTAGGAGCTTTGAAACATAGTTTTGTGACCATTGTTATTATTTTTTTAAATATTTATTTATTTGGCTGTGCTGGGTCTTCATTGCGGCATGTGGGATCTTTAGTCGCAGCGTATCATCTCTTACTTGTGGCATGTGGGATCTGGTTCCCTGATCAGGAAATGAACCTGGGCCCCCTGCATCGGGGGCATGGAGTCTTAGCCACTGGACCACCAGGAAGTCCCTCTGACCATTATTCTTAATGGTAGGTTGTTTTATCTCTTATTTTCTCAGTGATGGGTGCTTACCCCATGTAAAGTCTCTCTACCTTTCATTAGTTTGAAAATAATAGTTGAATTGATAGTTGAAGATAAAAGCTGAATTTAGCAAGTTATCAGAACCTCTCCAGTTATAGGGGGGACAGAAAAACAACTACAAACAGAAGCTTTCGATCGTTGCCAAGTACTGAAATGAGAGGGTTTGGTAAGGGACTTACAAAATCTCAGCTGAGGTATTGTATTGCAGGTATTTCCCCAACAGAAGAAATGATTCTAGATATCAGATCAAAAAACTCTGTTAGGGTAAAGAACAGCCTATTAATTCATCGTGGTGGTTGAGTCGCTAAGTGGTGACAGACTCTGCGACCCCATGGACTGCAGCATACCAGGCTATCACTTACTAGGTTGCTATTAACCATTCTTCTGGATTTTGTCATAGCTGGAGGAGCACCTGAAGTCTCCTAACTATTTAAAAGAGAAACCCATGTAGAAACATCTGGATGTTTGAATTCTTAAATTAAAATCTAAATATTTGAAAGACATTACCTCTCAAACTCAGACTTTGTAAGCCCACAGAACTAAGTAGCTATTTTAAGGAAATCTGTGGCAATAAAAACCATGTACTGAGTTCCTTAGAAATCAATGAAAAGATTGGAATTAATTCTGGAAAAAAATGCCATTTATCAAAGAATGCTTATGACTTATTTAGAACATTCCATTTAATTTTAACCAATAATGCTAGACTCAGTTCAGTTCAGTTGCTCAGTCGTGTCCAACTCTTTGCGACCCCATGAATTGCCGAGACGGACAGGACTGAGTGACTGAACTGAACTGAACTGAGGCCTCCCTGTCCATCACCATCTCCCGGAGTTCACTCAGACTCACGTCCATCGAGTCCGTGATGCCATCCTGCCATCTCATCCTCTGTCGTCCCCTTCTCCTCCTGCCCCCAATCCCTCCCAGCATCAGAGTCTTTTCCAATGAGTCAACTCTTTGCATGAGGTGGCCAAAGTACTGGAGTTTCAGCTTTAGCATCATTCCTTCCAAAGAAATCCCAGAGCTGATCTCCTTCAGAATGGACTGGCTGGATCTCCTTGCAGTCCAAGGGACTCTCAAGAGTCTTCTCCAACACCACAGTTCAAAAGCATCAATTCTTCGGCGCTCAGCCTTCTTCACAGTCCAACTCTCACATCCATACATGACCACAGGAAAAACCATAGCCTCGACTAGATGGACCTTAGTCGGCAACTGCTTTTGAATATGCTATCTAGGTTGGTCATAACTTTTCTTCCAAGGAGTAAGCGTCTTTTAATTTCATGGTTGCAGTGACCATCTGCAGTGATTTTGGAGCCCAAAAAAATTAAGTCTGACACTGTTTCCACTGTTTCCCCATCTATTTCCCATGAAGTGATGGGACCAGATGCCACGATCTTCGTTTTCTGAATGTTGAGCTGTAAGCCAACCTTTTCACTCTCCTCTTTCACTTTCATCAAGAGGCTTTTAGTTCCTCTTCACTGTCTGCCATAAGGGTGGTGTCATCTGCATACCTGAGGTTATTGATATTTCTCCCGGCAATCTTGATTCCAGCTTGTGTTTCTTCCAGTCCAGTGTTTCTCATGATGTACTCTGCATAGAAGTTAAATAAGCAGGGTGACAATATACAGCCTTGACGTACTCCTTTTCCTATGTGGAACCAGTCTGTTGTTCCACGTCCAGTTCTAACTGTTGCTTCCTGACCTGCATACAGATTTCTCAAGAGGCAGGTCAGGTGGTCTGTATTCCCATCTCTTTGAGAATTTTCCACAGTTGATTGTGATCCACACAGTCAAAGGCTTTGGCATAGTCAATAAAGCAGAAATAGATGTTTTTCTGGAACTCTCTTGCTTTTCCACGATCCAGCGGATGTTGGCAATTTGATCTCTGGTTTCTCTGCCTTTTCGAAAACCAGTTTGAACATCAGGGAGTTCACGGTTCACGTATTGCTGAAGCCTGGCTTGGAGACTTTTGAGCATTACTTTCCTAGCATGTGAGATGAGTGCAATTGTGCAGTAGTTTGAGCATTCTTTGGCATTGCCTTTCTTTGGGATTGGAATGAAAACTGACCTTTTTCAGTCCTGTGGCCACTGCTGAGTTTTCCAAATTTGCTGGCATATTGAGTGCAGCACTTTGACAGCATCATCTTTCAGGATTTGAAACAGCTCAACTGGAATTCTATCACTTCCACTAGCTTTGTTCGTAGTGATGCTTTCTAAGGCCCACTTGACTTCACATTCCATGATGTCTGGCTCTAGATGAGTGAGCACATCATCATGATTATCTGGGTTGTGAAGATCTTTTTTGTACAGTTCTTCTGTGTATTCTTGCCACCTCTTGTTAATATCTTCTGCTTCTGTTAGGTCCAGACAATTTATATCCTTTATCGAGCCCATCTTTGCATGAAATGTTCCCTTGGTATCTCTAATTTTCTTGAAGAGATCTCTAGCCTTTCCCATTCTGTTGTTTTCCTCTATTTCTTTGCAGTGGTCGCTGAAGAAGGTTTTCTTATCTCTTCTTGCTATTCTTCGGAACTCTGCATTCAGATGCTTATATCTTTCCTTTTCTCCTTTGCTTTTCGCCTCTCTTCTTTTCACAGCTATTTGTAAGCCCTCCCCAGACAGCCATTTTGCTTTTTTGCATTTCTTTTCCATGGGAATGGTCTTGATCCCTGTCTCCTGTACAATGTCACGAACCTCATTCCATAGTTCATCAGGCACTTAATCATAGTTCATCAGGCACTCTATCTATCAGATCTAGCAAGGCTAGATTAATCTGCTAGACTAAGAAAGAAAAAAAATACAGTACATGTACTTTCCCTATAATTTTTTATTATTTTATCCCCTAATTAAACATATAGAACAATTGCCAAAAAGACTTTAAAGATTTATTCTTATAGCTATATCTTTTCAATTTATGTTGACTGAACATCAAACTACATTTCTCCTCTCTTTCTCTGAGGAGTTAAAAATATGTATTATGAATAGTAATAACTGATGGCTAACAGGTAGTTATTATAAATAATTTTATATGCTATTAATAACACGTAAAATTCACATCATATTAGCCAAGATGTCAAGGCAACCTAAGTGTCCATCAATAGCTGAACGGATAAAGAAGATGAGGTATATCTACACAATGGAATATCACTCAGCCAAAAAAAGCATGAAATTCTGCCAATTGCAACCTGGATGGACCTAAAGGGTATTATTCTCAGTGAAATAACTCAAACAGAGAAAGACGAATACTCTACGTTATCACTTATATGTTGAATGTAAAAAGTAAAAGCAACTAACATATATGATGCTGTTGCTGCTGCTAAGTCACTTCAGTCATGTCCAACTCTGTGCGACCCCATAGACGGCAGCCCACCAGGTTCCCCCGTCCCTGGGATTCTCCAGGCAAGAACACTGGAGTGGGTTGCCATTTCCTTCTCCAGTGCAGGAAAGTGAAAAGTGAAAGTGAAGTCGCTCAGTCATGTGTGTTTGACTCTTTGATACCCCATGGACCGCAGCATTCCAGGTTCCTCTGTCCATGGGATTTTCCAGGCAAGAGTACTGGAGTGGGTTGCCGTTCCCTTCTCTGAACTAAAATATATGACAAAGCAGAAACAAGTTCACAGATATACAGAACAAACTAATGGCAACCAGTTGGGAGAGGGAAGGGAAGAGGGACAAGAGAGGTTTAGGGGATTAAAGGGTGCAAACTACTATGTATAAGTAAATAAGCAATAAGGTTATACCGTGCTGCACAGGGAAACAGCCCATCATTTTGTAATAACTTAAAACAGAATATAATATATAAAATATTGAATCAGTATGTTGTACACCTGAAACTAATGTAAATCAACTATACTACAATAAAAAGAAATAATTTTAAAAGTTCACATCATATTATAAGTGACAATATCAATGAAATTTTCATTATTGTGATTGATTGCACTTTATCTCATTAAAAATGCATTCACAGAACTCTGCCCAGTGTTATGTGGCAGCCTGGATGAGAGAAGGGTTTAGGGGAGAATGGATGCATGTATATGTATGGCTGAGTTCCTTCGCTGTTCACCTGTTGTGAAACTATCACAACATTGTTTGTTAATCGGCTATACTCCAATACAAGATGAAAAGCTAAAAAATGCATTCAATTAATTTTTGCATGTTTTTGTAGCTTATTTCAATTGAATGTGGTCCAGATGAATTGATACTGAGGGCAGAGGTATGTTAATCTCACATTAAAAGTACCATTTCCTTCTGTGTCGGAGAAGGAAACCCACTCCGGTTTTCTTGCCTGGAAAATCCCATGGACAGAGGAGCCTGGCAGGCTACAGTCTGTGAGGTCACAAGAGTTGGTCACAACTTAGCAGCTAAACTACTACTGCTGTGAACCTTAATGCATAAGTATCTGTTTAAATACCTATTTTCACTTCTTTTGGGTACGTACCTAGGAACAGAATTGCTGTTTTGGGTGTTTTGGTTTCTGGTTTGTTTGTTTTTTTTTTAACTACATAGCAATATTTTCCCTTCCCTTCCAATAGTAGTAGGACAAGGAAAATTGGAAATATTTTATATTTGAAAGGGGCCTAAATGAATCTGGAGTCCTTAAACTTTGGTTTCCCTTAAACTTTCTGTAAGACTAACTTAAGTGAAATATTTTGTCATTAATCACAGTAACGTATTCATTTTGTAAGTAATGACTACTACTCAATTTAAAACTAATCTTCCTTTCAGAGTGGCCAGATTTGCAGTGCCTAGCAAGACACTGTCTAGTCAGGGCTGTGTGACCTTTGGTAGGTTACTTAATCTTTTTGAGCCTCATTTTTCTCTTCTGTTGAGAGGGAGCTACCCACCACATAGGATTACTGTGCATTGCCCTCTCTTTGTTAACATAGAAAGATGTTTTACATTGGAGCTAATCTAACCATTTAACAATTTTTTCAAGGGCCATATGATATATTTTGCTTCACAAATTTGGTATCAATCTAGGAGAATAATTTGAAAAGTGAATACTTTGAAAAGTCTACATAACTATAGTTACTAAATGACTTGTAAACTATGTTTATATTCATATATTGCTATATTTAATCTCCTGGTTTTTTAGACCTCCTGGGAGGTCTCAGACTGCAGTAACTAATTCTAGGGTAGCTGTTTGACATCTTTGGGTCAAGCTAATATTTTAGTTAAAAGAATACCTGCATTTGTCAAATAACTGGGGTTGCCACAGAAATAAATTCCAATGATCAAGTATCCAACCTGGCTGTTTAAGGAAATATAATTTGAAACAAACCAACAAAAAGTGCAGTGGAAATAGAACATAAATGCTGGTAACGACACTAATTTTTTTGGTATTACCTCTTTCCTAGAAAGTTGTTTAAATTTTGGTGAGGGTGAAAAAGATTTAGTCTACAGTGACTAAGGTAATGGGTGGACACGTCTACTCTTTCATTTTAATAGTTCTGAGAGGAGTACAAGCTGTTAGAAAGGCAACCTTCAAGCCCATTCAACTCAACACTTGCTGAGTAACCACTCCCTTCCTGGCATGGTGCTAAGCACTGCAAAGGATACAAAATCAACAAGACACTGTCCACCCCCAAGAATTTTACAGCCTTTCAGAGGAAATGACTATAGCACAAGTTCAATACAAATTTACATAAACGTATTATTCAGAACAGTAGACCGGAGCAACTTCGCCTTCCTGAGAGTTGTTGTTAACACACATCACTGAGAAAATAAATGGCTGTAGACTTAGAAAGTGGCTGATAGATTAGAAAGTGGTGGAGAGGGACCAAGAAAAAGGCAAATTCTAAAGTTTCTGCTAGGTCTTCTAAGCTGCTCAAGGGTCAGAGAGGAAGGTTCCTTTTTCAGCAGAGCACATTAATGAGACTTCGGAGTTTGGACCGGAAAGCTAAACTGCTCTGCACAATAAGGAAGGTAACTGCAGGTTCTGAAGACTGAGAAGCAGGGCCTCAGGAAGCAGGTGGGGAGATATGAGGACAGAGCCTGGCAGCAGATGGGGAAGCTGCAGCTGTGAGGAGGGGGGCCAGGGAGCAACTCGGGAGGCAGGGCAGTGAGGAGACTTGTAAAGAGGAAGGGCTTCCCTCATCGTTCCATTGGTAAATCATCTGCCTCCAGTGCAGGAGGTCCCGGGGTTCGATTCCTGAACCAGGAAGATCCCCTGGAGAAGGAAATGGCAACCCACTCCACTACTCTTGCCTGGAGAATCCCATGGACAGAGGAGCCGGGCGAGCTACAGTCCATGGGGTCACAAGAACTGGACATGACTTAGCGACTAAACCCCCACCACCACAGACTTCTTACTTCTTGAATATAGCTTGCCTTCATCCTTAAAACTTTGATAAAGCCTGATATTCATCACAAATGTTAGTTTCAGGAAGGAAGGGGGAAGGAGTCACTGTGAAAGGTGGGTAGAGAAATGGAGCTTTTCCACGTCTGTTTTGGGTGGAATATCTGAACATTGATACTATATGAGATGTAAAGGATTGGAGAACTCAGAACCAGTGGAAAGCAGAAGATACATCCTAAGAATTGTAAAAATAAAAGGAAGAGCATTGGACTTCCTAGAGGATCAGAGTAGTAAACTTGAATTAATTTTATTAAATTTCAAAGATGATGGTGAGATTTGCATTTCTTAAGATGACATGATATTACTGTCCTGGAAGATGTCCAAAGTGCTGGAGGACTCCCAAGAGAGGGATATTACGTATTGGTGACAGAGGAGAATGGAGTGAAGGAAAAGATGCAGGGCCAGGCACAGTTACTGTATCAATTCATTTCCCAAGGTGTTTTTTTTTTTTTGCAAAGAGGTGAGATGCTTCAAAAAGAGATGCAATTTAGTTTAATCATTACAATAACCCTGTAGGTAGGTTTTAGTATCACTAATTTTTAGATTAGAAAACTAAGACTTGTAGAGGTTAGTACCTTTCAAAGGACATATACAGATGGGACTAGAGACACATTAGGGGCCTGGGTAGCCTCTGCCCTGTAGGTAACACAGGGAACTTTGTGAAAGAGCTGGCATTTGACTTCAGCCTTGAATTTCAGTAGGCAAAGGTACAGCAGGAAAGAAGGACTCATCAGGCAGAGGAAAAATCTGAGCAAAGGCAAGACAGTGGGGATTTGGTGGTTTCAGGCTCTGGAGAGAAGGTACAGGTTGCATGCTGAGTGCACAGAAAGTGCTAACTAAACATTTACAGAATAAAACTGATTTCCTCCTCATCCCCGTACCCTGAACCAGATGCAGAAACAGGATGGAGTTCAACTTGACTGACTCATGGTTTTCACAGATGGTTTGCGGGGGAGGGGTGTTCAGGAATCTGGAAGGTAGTAGGGGCCAAGTTGTAGAAGATTTTAAAAGGCATGGCTAAATACACACACACACACTTTATTTAATGGACCATGAGGAAACCCTGAAGATTTTTAGCAAGGGTGTGTGGGAAAAACAACAACAATAACAAAACCAACCAAGTTTTAAAGATCTAATTGGCTTCATCGAATGATTTATTGAGTGATTCATGAGTCAGGCAGCATCCTATCTAGCAAGCAGAAAGAACCTCCATGGAGTCATATAAAACAGAAAGCTTTTATAGGCAGAAGGGGAAAAAGCAAGGGTTGTTTCAGGCTTAGGTAATCTACCTACAGGGATAGAAGGAGGTAGATTACCTCACTGGAGCTGACCAGAAAATTCCAGACTGACCAGTTAAGACTATATACTTGGGGGAGGTTGTAACTGCAATTAATTTAAGTGTTAAGTCTTGGTTTGCTGATATGGGGCTTAGCACAGGTGACTTCATTTGGGACCTATTTCTTTTTAACAGGTATGATGAAATTGAAGCTCTCAGTTCAGTTCAGTTCAGTCGCTCACTTGGGTCCAGCTCTTTGCGACCCCATGGACTACAGCACGCCAGGTCTCCCTGTCCATCACCAACTCCCAGAGTTTACTCAAACTTATGTCCATTGAGTCAGGGATGCTATCCAACCATCTCATCCTCTGTCATCCCCTTCTCCTCCTGCCTTCAATCTTTCCCAGCATCAGGGTCTTTTCAAATGAGTCAGTTCTTCGCATCAGGTGGCCAAAGTACTGGAGTTTCAGCTTCAGCATCAGTCCTTCCACTGAATATTCAGGACTGATTTCCTTTAGGATGGACTGGTTGGATCTCCTTGCAGTCCAAGGGACTTCTCCAACACCGTGGTTCAAAAGCATCAGTTCTTCATCACTCAGCTTGATTAAAGCTATACTCTCAGAAAATTAACTTGACCATTAGGTGAAGGATAGCCCAGAGCAGGGCATCTCAGACTTGAATGTAATGGCAACTCTGTTTCAACAACTCTGTGATTCTGTATTTCTAACAAGTTCCCTGCCTTAGAGATCTTGACCCAGTGTGGCTGGAGTAGGCTTAGGAATCTGAAAATTCCATATAGAGAAACTCTGGCAGGATGGACCCAAACAGAAGTGAGAAGTTTCAAGCTGAGGGGACTTCTTTTGTTTAGAGCCTCAGGACAGGAAGATGAATTAGAGAAGGAAGAAATGGTGATGGGAGAAGCCCGGAGGCAGCTTTTTGTCCACCCCTTGACACAGGACATGGAACAACAGACTGGTTCCAAATAGGAAAAAGAGTGTGTCAAGGCTGTATATTGTCTCCCTGCTTATTTAACTTATATTCAGAGTACATCATGAGAAACTCTGGATTGGGAGAAACACAAGCTGGAATCAAGATTGCCAAGAGAAATATCAATAACCTCAGATATGCAGATGATACCACCCTTATGGCAGACAGTGAAGAGGAACTAAAAAGCCTCTTGATGAAATTGAAAGAGGAGAGTGAAAAGGTTGGCTTAAAGCTCAACATTCAGAAAACGAAGATCATGGCATCCAGTCCCATCACTTCATGGGAAATAGATGGGGAAACAGTGGAAACAGTGGAAACAGTGTCAGACTTCATTTTTGGGGGCTCCAAAATCACTGCAGATGGTGACTGCAGCCATGAAATTAAAAGACACTCCTTGGAAGAAAAGTTATGACCAACCTAGATAGCATATTCAAAAGCAAAGACGTTACTTTGCCGACTAAGGTCCATCTAGTCAAGGCTATGGTTTTCCACTAGTCATGTATGGATGTGAGAGTTGGACTGTGAAGAAGGCTGAGCGCCGAAGAATTGATGCATTTGAACTGTGGTGTTGGAGAAGACTCTTGAGAGCCTCTTGGACTGCAAGGAGATCCAACCAGTCCATTCTGAAGGAGATTAGCCCTGGGATTTCTTTGGAAGGAATGATGCTAAAGCTGAAACTCCAGTACTTTGGCCACCTCATGCAAAGTGTTGACTCATTGGAAAAGACTTTGATGCTGGGAGGGATTGGGGGCAGGAGAAGGGGACGACAGAGGATGAGATGGCTGGATGACATCACGGACTCGACGGACGTGAGTCTGAGTGGACTCTGGGAGTTGGTGATGGACAGGGAGACCCGGTGTGCTGCGATTCATCGGGTTGCAAAGAGTCAGACACAACTGAGTGACTGAACTGAACTGAACTGACACAGGAAACGGTCCAGGAAAGGGTGAGCTCTTCTGTCCTTTCCCAGCCTTTCTGTGCACACACATGAGTGTTTTCTGGTCATGTTACTCTCCCACAGTAGATTAAAGGAACTTGAGGCTGTCTGACTCCAGATTCTCCCAGAGTCCCTTCCCCAGGGGAGGGCAACTGCAAAGCAGTATTCACCAACATTCTGCTGAGAGCTTTAGGGTGTGCATGTTGAGGGGTCTGACCTCTGATTTCCTCTGCCTGAGCCCTGCTTCTGGCTGTAAATTTTCCCCTCCACCCCCAGTCTTGGATCCAATGGCAAGATATGCTTTTGCTCCTGCATCGGGTCCGGAATAAAATGGGATGGGGTGAAGGTCAGTTCTGCTCTGTGTCAGGTTATTTGGTGCTTTCTGTGTTAGGCATACAACCTTATATCTTCTCTCTTGGACCGGAAACTTCCAGATCAGAACTTCAACTCTAAACTGCTTTATCTGTGCTTCTTTTGAACTCAGCCTTAGAATATCACTTTTTTTCCCAGGAGACTGTAGTCGATCTTGTTGTCTGAATTCCCCTGTCTTCTGTTTGCACTCTCAACTGCACTCTGAGGAGCTCACTTCTTGCTGATTTCCAGCAGCCTAGAGCCACTTACTCTCCCTTACTGGGACTGGTGTCAATGCCAAGTGCTAGGGAGAGCTGCAGGACAATGAGAACTGGGGACAGGTAATTGTGTCTGCCAACTGAGAGTCATTAGTGACCTTAGACTAAAGAGGCACTTTCAGCCAAAAGGTAAAGGCAAAAGCCATGTAATAGGCAGTAAAATAAACAGTAAGTGGTGAGGGCTAGATGCGGCAAATCTAAAGTGTTCTTTGAAAAAAATGTGTCCTGAAAAAGAGAAAACGGAAGCTCAAGCAAGCAGTAGGTTTGAGGGAGGCAGTCGTAAATAAAGCAGAGGATTTATCAGGACTGTAGAAAGACACAAATGCTTCAACAGAGATCTGAGAAAAATGAAATCCTCCTTTGCTACTTCTAGGGACATTTGCATTTTGGGAAGGGACTTTCCATCTCGCAGACAAGTTTCATTTTGCCTGGTCATTGTGCTAAAAGCATTTAAATGAAGTGCCTTATTTCTGAAAAATGGGAACTTTATAAATTTTTAAAAATCCAGGTTTCTATCTTCTCTTGAAAAATGGTAAGAGTTAGCAACATTGGGTGAATATTCCCCCAGCTATTATTTATATTATTTGTCTTTTGCTAAAGGCATTTGAACTTGCAGTGTCTATGTTAAAATCATCTGTATTGATCGGAGGGCTTCCCAGGTGGCGCACTAGTGGTAAAGAACCTGTCTGCCAATGCAGGAAACATAAGAGATGTGGGTTCAATCCCTGTGTTCAGAAGATCCCCTAGAGGAGGGCATGGCAACCCACTCCAGTATTCTTTGCCTGGAGAATTCCTGTGGACAGAGAAGACTGGCTGGCTAGGGTCCATAGGGCTGTATAGAGTCAGAGGCAACTGAAGTGACTTAGCACACATGCACATTAAGAAGGGCACTGCTTCTTAAAAGGGTGGCAGGTGATTCTAATGTGTAGCCTGCTGCTGCTGCTAAGCCACTTCAGTCGTGTCCGACTCTCTGCAACCCCACAGACAGCAGCCCACCAGGCTCCCCCGTCCCTGGTTCTCCAGGCAAGAACACTGGAGTGGGTTGTCATTTCCTTCTCCAGTGCATGAAAGTAAAACGTGAAAGTGAAGTTGCTCAGTCGTGTCCGACCCTCAGCGACCCTACGGACTACAGCCTTCCAGGCTCCTCTGTCCATTGGATTTTCCAGGCAAGAGTACTGGAGTGGAGTGCCATTGCCTTCTTAGATGTGTAGCCTGAGTAACTCCTTTGTCAAGCTTTGTGGCATTAACCCCTTCCACTCCAGGCCTTGTGTCACCCCTGGACAAGAGCTGGATATTTGGACTAGAAATTGTATTTCTTAGTGCCTACTTTGATACACGACTCCTCTGTGATAATCACAGCTGTCTGCCTGGCTGCTCTTTGCATGTAGCCTTTAGCTCCTCATGACTGAGTTCAATGATCTTGAATTTTAACTCTCAGCTGCAATGCTAACCACTTGATCCAGGCTCACTAAAGGATAACACAGCCTTCCTTTACTGGAACTGCAACAAAGACTCAGGAAAAGCAAAGTGGATGAATTGAAAACCAAATGAAACAAATCTACAAAGTCTAAAAATGAAATATGGGTAGAGTGACTCACTGTCCTAAATTGACTGGACAGTCCCAGGTTTAACTTTTTTGGTGAATCATTTTGGGTAAGAATTTAGATTTCTTGCCAGAAAAGTAGGGGGCCTAGAAACAGGTGGTTTGTAAATTTTTTAGTTTGTGAGTTGGAGGGGGAGAAACACAAAAACTAAATAGTAGCTATTATCTTATTAAAATTCTTAATAATTTCCAGATTTTGTTGATACTTTCTTAACCTCCTCTAACTCTGCCCAAAAGAACTTTCTGGGAAAATAGGAATGTTCTGTGCTATCACAGTAGTCATTAACCATTTGCAATGGTTGAGCATTTGAATTGAGGCTACCTTGACTAAGGATGTGAAGTTTTAATGTTATTTCATTTCAATTAACTTAAATGTAAAAGAAAATATCTGTAGGAGTTTAGTAGCTAGTTACTGTACAAGGCTTTATTTTTATTGTACTGCAGTGTTGCTATTATTTATGATAGATATATCATGAGGTGATTCATCTCCTATACTTCCTTTGTAGAGAAAGAGCAACCCTATATATTGGATTTAGCAGATTTAACTGGGTTGGGGGATGTGGGGCGGTGGGGAGAGGAGGGCTGTTGGGGAGAGGGTAGGAGCAGAGAAATAGTAATTGATCCAAACTGGGCCAATTAGATTTTTTCTTTCAAGAGTCCGAAATTGAGATACCGAAATGTGGTATCCATTTGGTAATGGTAAGCTGAACAACAGGGTTGGCACAGACACTGTACCATGGAGTCTCAACTCCATGTTAGGACTAACCCTAACCTAACATGTGCAATCCTAAATTATGCTTAGGTGGAGACTAGAAACTCTGTAATGCAGATGGGGTTGAGGGAGGAAAAGGGGGGATGGAGAAGGGAAAGAGGGAAGAAATCCCTTCAAATGAGTGATGGATGGACGTAATATCCGAGCTTTGTTGTACTTCATTGTTTTTAATGTGGATGTTAGAGAAGGGGAGGGGGGAGAAATAAAGATATGGAGGAAAGGGGAATAAAAAATAACAATAATATCTTAAAGTAAGTTCTAGAAATAATAGTGACATATATTTTTTAATAAACCAGTTTATAAAAGTCCTGTTCTTCAACTGACAAACAATGGTTCTCTTTCACATGGAAGTTTGTTCTCTTTGCTGACTCTTTGAAAAAGAGACATATACCTTAGCCCATAATAGTTTTCAATAAATATTTGTTTAATGAACAAATAAATGAATGAGCAATGGGAAATGCAGTATCTTCCCAGTCATATCAACACTTTTGTGCAACAGTTTTTTTTTTTTTTCAGCCAAAGCCTCTTAATTTGTTCTGTTTTTTTTTTTAATTTATTTATTTATATTTTTTGCTGCGCTGTGTCCTCGTTGCTTTGTGAGGGTTTTTCTTTAGTTGCAGAGAGTGGGGGTTACTCTTTAGTTGTGGTGGGCAGGCTTTTCATCACAGTGGCATCACTTGTGGAGCTCAGGCTCTAGGGCACAGGCTCAAGAGCTGTGGTGCATGGGCTTAGCTGCTTCAAGGCATGTGGGATCTTCCCAGAGCAGGGGTCCAACCTGCATCTCCTACACTGGCAGGCAGATTCTTAACCACTGAACCAGCAGGGAAGCCCCAGTTTGTTCTTTTATTATTGGTTATTAGTCTTGTCCTTCCATTGTTTCTTTTTTAAAAAACTTGAAATATAATTCACCATAAAATTAGTCCTTTCAAAGGGTACAATTCAGTGGGTTTTGGTGTATTCAAATGATCATGCGATCTTCATTAGTATCTAATTCCAGAGTATTTTTCATTGCGAAATATTAGCCCTATTTTCTTCTTCCCAAAATAATTTTCTTGAAATTGTAATTCTTTACAGATTAACATGAGGTTTATGTTACACATAGTATAACATATATACAAAGTATTTTTAAAAGTGAATCCATTTTTATAGTAACAGGGATTTTATTTGCTTAATCTATTTCTGTCTCTCTTTTCCTCCCATTGGCAGAGTACTGTGAAACACTACTTACTTGTAAAGAAGTAGCACAATACAGATTGATTATTCATTTCACTGGATATTATCTAAATGAAGAACTGCCACAAACCAAAGGAGCCAGGTGCTGCCCCGAGAATTGCTAAATATGCTCTTTTCTTGAATTATACTTTTTGCATTATATAGACTGAAAAATCCAAACTAGTACTTCTCAGCTTGTTTTAGTAAGGAAAAAATAGTCCTCAAAAGGATTTTGGAGTCACCTTAAACTTCATATGACATGAGAAACCTTGATCAATCAGACCTTTGTTGAGAGTAATCTTTTGGTGGTAGGGAACAGAGATTCATTAAAAGTCACACCCGAAGTGACAGGTGTTTACTCTGACAGGGTAACCAGGACGCTCTTTAGGAATTGGCTGGATACAGTGCAGCCGCAGGGACCTGGATACTCATATTAACCTCTGGAGCAGGTCTTTGATGTTCTTAATATATCACTGGCTCTCAGCTTCCCTTAGAGGCACTTCTACCACTTCCACCCATATTCACCTTCGACTTCATCCTTAGTTTTTGCTTACTCCAGTGTTTTGCTTTGTCAGGCCCATTTTCCCTATTTCTGCCTCAAGCCCTCTCAGCTTCAGCCTTCCTGTCCGATAGCTCTTTCTCTGTTTTCACTCTCCCGGTTCATTTTCCAAGGGAGAATCTGATTGGCTTATCTAATGATCCAGAGTTCTGGCTGGTGAGGACTGTTTGTTCCAGGTCACCTCCAAGGGTGATGGTCAGTTTATGGACTGTGTCTTTTGGGTCACGTGTCCATTCTTCGTCCAATCAGCTACAGCGGTTAGGGGGGAACTTTGGGGGCAATTATTTGTGCAACCTTTGTCCTAAGAATAGTTCGGGTCAGTTCTCTGGGCAGGGGCTTGGTTTCCTTTTTGAAAGGATACCAGGTAGAGCACACACACACACACACACTCAGAGATTAAAATAAGTTACTATAATAATGGATGTATGAATAAAATGATTGAATTATGCAGTTACATGTAGGAAATAATGAATAAAGAGGGGAAAAAATCTACATTGACCCAGGGCCAAGAATTATAATAGCTTTATCCAAGTAAAGTTTCTTTGCAGTAAAGCAGTTTTCAAAACTGCATTTTCTTTCGCAAATCAGACCACCCTGCTGTCATGTCGGTATCTTTCTGAAAGCCCCCTGCCCTGGGCTTAAGTTCTGCGCAGTGGTAAAGAATCCGCCTGCCAATGCAGGAGTTACAGGAAATACCACTTCTATCCCCTGGGTCTAGAAGATCTTCTGGAGAAGGGCATAGCAAACCACTCCAGTATTCTTGCCTGGCAAATTCCCTGGACAGAGGATCCTGGCGGGCTACAGTCCATGAGGGCAAGGAGTCAGACCGACTAAGCACGCAGGCAAAGGAGATCTCAGCATTCTGCACGTTGGGGGAGCTTTTTTTTCTTGCATTGGGAGAGAGATCCTGGCAGGAAGTCAATTTCCAGGAAAAGATGCGGGGGTTGGAGCTCCTTGGCTCCGAGTGGCGCGGGGCAAAAGTGGCGGTAATTGGAGCTCTGGATGCATTTTCCTAGAAGCCTCCAGCGCTCCGCCACCTGTGCGGAGTCTGCCCCCTTCTTGGCGTCTCCGCTCCAGAGTTTCCTCCTCCCAGGTTAGTCCCCGGGAGTGTGGGCGGCCCCATTCCTGAGCGCTGAAACTCTCCCCCCCTCCCCCCGCTCGCCCTCCGCCTGCGGCACACCAACCAGCCTTTCTCTTCGCCTCAGTCACTTCCTTCCTCGGCTTCTTCCTCCCCAGTGCGTTGAAGAAGGCAACCAGCCCGCACCGACGCTGCCGGTTTTCTCGGAAAAGAACAGGAGGCAGAGAGGTGAGTGATCGCCCTGGGAAGTGGCGTCCAGGTAGAAAGGATGGACTGGGGTAGCCGGGGGAGGTCAACAGCCGGAGGAGGGGATCGTGGGCTGAGGTTGGAGAACCAGGACCGGGAAGAGAGGTGGCTAAGGCGCCTGGAGGGTGTAACTGGCATTGGGCTGAGCCGGGTGCTGGGGACCGCGTGGGCGCGCCCCCCACCTCTCGGGCAGACTTCCGTACTCGGCTCACGTGACATTTTGCCGGGGGCGGACCGGACAGGGAGATCAGCAGCGTTTATAAAGATTTTTTTTTTCTTTGCTTTCTTTCTTTCTTTTTCTTTTTTACCGCAGAGCAACTTGCCGGCTTTGCACTTGGAGAGCCAGTTCCGCAGAACTGAGCGGGAACAGACTGGCAGTGAGGGGCCAGGCTCCTGCCGAGGGATTCGGTGGCTTCAGGGCAGTGGGCTCTGCGGGCGCGGGCGGCGGGTGCGGATCTGTACGCACCCCGTTCTGTGTACGGGGTGGGGGGTAGTGAGAAGACATTAGCGACTCGGGGAGCCCCAAGCCGGGTCCGTTTGCGTCGCTGGGTTTGGGCGCCGGCTCTCGAGGCGCGCCTGGGGCGCACCTATCGCCGGGGAGCGAGGGCCTCGCGGAGACAAAGGCTTCCGGGATGCGGATGCTGCCGTTCCCCGGGAGTCAGCTCGGACCCCGCCTTGCGCCCCGGAGCGGGGGCCGAGCCTTGCGCTCCGTAGCTCTGCAGCGGTGCCGGTGATGACCGTCTGATGGCCTGCGGGGGACAGGGTCTTGGGACCCCTTCCGGGCCAGCTCCCAACTTGGCTCCGGGATGACCAAATATGGAGTGTGTGCGCGCCTGCGAGAGGCGGGAAGAAACCCAGTCATTCTTTGACCTACACCAGCTGCTCGTCGGGGATTGTGAAGGAGGGCTGGGAAAGAGTGGCCAGCCCTAGTGAGGACAGGTGGCTCCCGATTCCCAGATGTTCCCACTCGAGTAGGCTATTCCTTGACTTTAGAATATCTCCAGGTATTGCCTCCAAACTTAAGAAAACAAACCAACCAAAATAAAAAAACGCAAAAAACTGTCAAGAGGGCCCTTAAATATATCTTCAAGTGCCTACTGAAAGTGGAGCATTTCAGCATATGGCCCAATCCGCCCACATTCCGCTTTCTTTGTGGTTCCCACGCACAGTGCCTAATTGGTTTCTGTCACAATGAGAGGGCTCGGCTAGCATCTGCCATCCCCTTCCCCTGAGCCTCCCATTGACCCGGCTCTTTCTTTCCCTTAGCCTTGCTCTGCCATGGCCTCTCATTGTTCTTGATCTCGCTGCTTGCACCAGCCCCAGGCTTCTGTCCTCATAAAAAAAAATGTCGTGGACCTTCCGAGGTTTGTGCAGCAGAGTATTTTATACTCCTTTGTCCTCATTAAATAATCAAAGAAATAAACCATCCCAGGTTATGTAGGCTAGCAATAGTTTTTAAGCCTGTCATTTTCCTACTCAAAAGGATCAGTGTAGGGAGCCTTTTTTGCTTTTTAAGGGTTTTGTCTTAGTAAGTACTCAAATATTTCACACAAATACAACTTACCATTACATTTAGTTCTATTTGCATAATAACCAGCCCCACCCCAAAGCAGCAGAAGAGGCAGAACAATGAAGTAAAAACAGCATTTAATTGTGGGAAACCCCTCTGAGTCAGTTTCATCATCCATAAAATAGGGATAAATAATACTTTGCAAGGTTCTTAGAATAAACCCAGATAAGGAGCCTCAGGTGTAATTAATTATAAGGAAATTCTGGTTTTCCCTTCTTACAATCATCTGCTTAATGTAATGCACATATTCACATTACTTAAGAGTTGGATTTCCTCTTTGAGTCTTATTATTAAAGGAGAACTGTGACTGGTGTGGATGGTGGTGGGTGGAAGGAATGGAAAATGATGTTAAAGAGATGAATATTCTGGGTGGGAGGAAATCAAAGCATCTGACAATTAGAGAAGACTAATCCTCTTGGACATTTCCCTTTCCCTTTTGTCCAATGTGGGCTGATTTCTTCATCAACCCTCACAGATCCTACTACTTCTGCAAACTTTATTCACCTTTAGACAGTTTTGATTATTAGAGAAATTTTTTCTCTTATGGCTTCCAAATCTGCCTTACTGTTTACCTGTCTATTCTACCCAATATGGTAATGCAAACAAGTCTATTCACATGAGTACATAACGGAGTTTTATGTTTTTAAAAAGCAGCAGGTCGTCTCTAGGCTAACTTTAAAAGTCAAGATTCCCTACAGTGCAAATGACAGAAACTCAGACCAGCATAAGCAAAACCACAGAAGACTGATTAGTTCATGTAACAGGAAAATCCAAGGTCATATACAGGCTCAATCATTGATGCATGGTTGAATTTTCCGTTGTGCTGGATTTATTCCTGGCAGGCTCTTTTCAGATGGTATCCGTTTATATACTTGCTGGCCGTAAACTTAGAGCTCAGTGGGAGAGTGTTGTTCTACTAGTAGTCTGGCAAAATTCCTGGGCCGACCCCATTGTTCAACATGGGATCACCTAGCCTATGCTCCAAACCAATTCTCTGACTTTGGACCATTCCTGGAGTCCAGAATGAGGCTCTACCCAAGATCCATGAGATAAGAACAAGGAAGGAATGGCTCTATCCAAAAAAAAAAAAAAAAAAAATAGACTGCTGGTGCCAGAAGGTAGAAACGGTGCTGAGCAGAGAGAAACGACAGCTATTCACCACACTGACATTAACAGGTTTTTTTTTCCCTACTACTAATCTCATGGCATGTCTTTCAGTTGTGTCCTCCGGTTACATTTTAGCGTTTTAGTGTCTCTCTAAAACTGTATTTTGAATTGAATATGATGTTATAATTTCACCAATAAATATAAAGTTCTCACATTTGGACACTAATTTTTGATACTGGGTTTTATGTAGCTGCATTAACCAAAGATTTGCATCTTGTCGCAGTGTTGTTGTTTAGTCGATAAGTCCCATCCAACTCTTTTGGGACCCTGTGGACTGTAGCCCTTCAGGCTCCTCTGTCCATAGAATTTCCCAGGCAAAAACGCTGGAATGGGTTTTTGCCATTTCCTACTTCAGGGATCTTCCCCACCCGGGGATCAAACCCATGTCTCTTGCATCTCCTGCATTGGCAGACAGATTCTTTACCACTGAGCCACCAGGGAAGCACATCTTGTTGCAATATAAGCTTCTCAAATTAAATGATTTACACAGAAGTGTAGCAGATGGCAGTGGTGCTTTTAATTATTAGCTATGAGAAATCTGGGGTCCTGATCAATATCATTTATACATAGATGTCATTCTTGTTTTTTAAAAGCTACCAAGAATTAGTTATGATCTGTCTGAATAAAATTATTTCTTCCAAATCATCACCCTTCAAAGTAAACCATTCAGGTCATCCCACTCTTTTCATCCCTTATTTAATTTGGAAAACTTAAAACATACTGTGCTGATGCCTCTTCTGCCCATGCTTTTCACCCTCATATTGCTGTTTCCAGTGTAAAATTATTTCCTTCTTATGGAAACTCATTCTTCCTCCTTTCCTGCTTTACTTCTTTGCTCCAACAGTTGGGTTTCTCTCCTTCGGCTCTACCTGCTGTTTCCCTGTTTCTTGCTGGTATCTGTCTCCACCCACTTTCTGTAGCTGTTTGCCACGCCCCCTTTAGGCTTCCTTTTCTGTCTCTGAGTCCACTTCCTGCCCTTAGAGCTCCTCTCTGTGCCTCACTGAAATCAGCAGCTCCCTGTCAATAACTCTCACAGATGTGTTTTCATCCCCTCTCATGCCTTTGCTCATTTTCCTGTTTGCCAGCCAATTATTTGTTGAAGTCCTACTCTTGGTGCCAGACGGGGTCCCACAGTAGCAGAACAGTCAGATCCCCGCAGAGAGGAGCTCACTGTCTAGCGATACAAGACCAGGTCATTCCAGTCAAGTGAAATGACGTGGATGCACAATACTGTGGGAACACGCACAGGGGAGCATTCCTACTCCTGGGTTTCAGGGAGGGCTTCCTGGAGGAAGTTGTATCTCAGTTGGGACTGGACAAGTGAAAGTTAACTCCAAGAAAGAGGAATAGTCAGAGTTGGGTTGAAGAAGAAGCAGTACCTGTGAAGGCTGGACGGAAGAGAGTGAGGGGACATTTGAGGAATGAAAAGAAATGCCATGTAGCTGCAACCTGGCATTCAAGGGCATAGATGTGAGGTGGCTGGAATGATGGGCACAAACCCAGCCAATGGAGGACCTCATGAGCCAAGGGAACTCACCCAGCTGTTATGCTAACCCTGAACTCCTTCCTCACCTGAAGATGAATGGTGTTCACCACAGGCTCTCCATTGCAGTCGGATTGCATTACGAACTGTTGGGGGGAAGAGCATGAGTATTTGTGAACTGGGAAATTGCATTTGTAGGGTTCTACCTGGACAGCTTTTTCACCTTGGGGCTCCTCGAGGGGAGCGATTGTGTTGGTTTATCCGGTTTATGCTGGAACCTCCAGCTCCTAGTTTCGGGCTTGCCCCAGGTGTGCTGCGGTTTCTCCTTGTTTCTGTGCTCTTACATATTCTCTTTCCGATGCTTTCCCCAACTACTTACCTGGTCCACTCCTCCCCCCAGGAACCTCCCTGAAACCTGTGGCTTTCTCCTTCAAGCTCCCTTAATGCCTTGGACCCTCTGCTCAAAGACAGCTTGTCCCATTGCTAGTCATTCCAGGCCTTTCTCTGCTTCTGGATGATGAATTCCTTGAGGGCTGGTCTTGGCTCACTCACCTTTGTGTTTTTGGCGCCAGGCAGAGCTTGGGTTTGGAGTGTATAGTAGGTGCAAGGAGGATGGCTTCGTTCTCCCCAACAGACTGCATGGAGTAAGAGCAGGACCGCCCACAAGGGCATTTATAAAGATGGGGGAAATGGAAGTACTCTACCTGAGGGAGATACATCACACAAGTCCTTTTAGGAAGAGGGACATGGTAAATTAATAGTGACAAATGCTACATGAAAAATACCAAGGGGCCCTTGGATTTGGCAAGATATGCATAATGGAATCTAGAAACTAATAATACAGATTTTTTTTTTCCTCCCTCAGGCAGCAATGAATGTGGATCATGAAGTTAAACTCTTAGTGGAGGAAATTCATCGTCTTGGTTCAAAAAGTAAGTATTATATGATAGATACGGTGTTTCTTCTGAGTTTGCTTTAGAGCAAGAAGGACTAACTCTTTGGGTGCTGTGCTGTGCTAAGTCGCTTCGGTTGTGTCCCACTCTTTGGGACTCTATGGATTGTAGCCCACCAGGCTACTCTTTTCATGGGATTCTCCAGGCAAGAATACTGGAGTGGGTTGCCATTTCCTTCTCCAAACTCTTGGTAGAAGCCTAAAAGTTTTGGCAGCTGTCAGCTAACTGCTGTCAGCCCTGAAGTAATTTCTGGAGACGCAGAGCTATTGGGGTATTGTGATTCTTATACAAAGAATGGTTGAGTTATTTCATTATCCTCTGAATGGAAAGAAAATCACTGTACATCTGTAACCTAGCTGCACTGAAATCTTGTAATTGAATCTTGTTCAAATTTTTGTCATACTATTAACATTCATTTTTTTTCCTGCTTTACCCTGCCACCATTTTGCAAATTGCCAAATGACTAGGGACTCATTGAAATTGCAATACATTGTCTTTATTTTCTTCAAACTTTTGAATTTTGTATAATCAGGTATTTATGTTATATAACTAAAAGAACCCATCCTTTGGGTAGTTTTTTAAAAAAGTCAGCTTTTCCCTCAGAAGCATATAAGCAGCTACCATAAAGTTTGAGACATGTAAAATTGGTAGTATTCTTGCTCTTTTCCTAAATTGTAATGAAAGCAACTCTTATGCTTATAACTGTAAGTATTAATATTTTATACATCTCAGACCAGACATGTAATAGTTCGGGGAACATTTTAAAAATTGTAAGAGCAATAGATGTGTTCAGCAACAACTGGAATAATGGACCCCAAAGTTTTAAAATTATATCATGTAAGTGAAAAACAACTTTAAAAAGTACCTTATAAGAGTTGTCCTGTCATTGTAGCTTTTTTTTTTATATTGGAGGATAATTGCTTTACAATGTTGTATCATCATTATAGTTTGATTTTCTTACATATAGCTGTGATTACTTATGAATCACAAATCATATGAAATAACAAGAGGTACTTTGAAAATTCCATTGTCATTATTATCAAACATCCCCTGTAGTTTTCTTTTGCTTATGTAACATTACTACAAACTTTGTGACATGAAACAACAAATGTAATATTCTTCATTCAAGATATATTGAAGTATAGTTAATTTAAAACATTGTATTTCTGCTATACTGCAAAGTGATTCAGTTATACATATATATGTGTTCTTTTCCATTATAGTTCATCACAGGATGTTGAGTATAGTTCTCTGTGCTATACAGCAGGACCTTTTTGTTTATCCATTCTATGAATAATAGTTTGCGTCTACCAACCACAAACCCTCACACCACCTCCTTCTTGGCAACCACAAGTCTGTTCTCTTTGTCAGTCTGTTTCTGTTTCGTAAATAAGTTCATTTGTGTCATATTTTAGATTGCACATGTTAGTGATGGCACAGGGTATTTGTCCTTTTCTTTCTGACTTACTTCACTTGGTATGATCATCTCTAGGTCCAGCCATGTTGCTGCAAATGGTATTTTTTCATTCCCCTTTGTGGCTGAGTAGTATTCCATTGTGGAGAAGGCAATGGGACCCCACTCCAGTATACTTGCCTGGAAAATCCCATGGACAGAGGAGCCTGGTGGGCTGTGGTCCATGGGGTCGCGAAGAAAGAGACAGGACTGAGCAACCTCACTTTAACTTTTCACTTTCATGCACTGGAGAAGGAAATGGCAACCCACTCCAGTGTTCTTGCCTGGAGAATCCCAGGGACGGGGGAGCCTGGTGGGCTGCTGTCTAGGAGGACCCTGGTGGGTTGCTGTCTATGGGGTCGCACAGAGTGAGACATGACTGAAGTGACTTAGCAGCAGCAGCAGCAGCAGCAGCAGCAGCAGCAGCAGCAGCAGCAGCAGCAGTATTCCATTGTATGTATGTACCACATTTTCTTATAAATAGTGTTATTGTGATCATAGGGGTGCATGTATCTTTTTGAATTATAGTTTTGTCCACATTTACTATCTTAATGGTTATGTAGGTTGGGAGTCTGTCTCAATCTGTTTCAGCTGCTGTAACAAAATACTCCAGACTGTGTGGCTTATAAAAAGCAGAAATTTGATTGCATATAGTTCTGAAGGCTGGAGGCCCGAGGTCAGTATGCCATCATGGTCAACTTAGAGCCTTCTTCTAGGTCTCAGACTTCTTGTATCTTTTCATGGTGAAAGGGACTAAGAATCTCTTTGTAGCCTTTTTATCTATCATCACTCTGTCTATCTATTATTGTGGTAACACTGATTTATAAGATCTTGTAAGTTTCATATAGAATAATATTGGGTTGACAAAAAAGATCATTCAGGTTTTTCTGTTACATCATATGGAAAAACTCAAATGAACTTACTGGCCACCCCAATACTTAGCAGACTGAACCTGCACTTCAAAATAAGCAAGTTTACAAACTAGATGAGTGTAAGGTAATTATTATAACTTGTATAAGGATGAAAATATTTTGAACATTGCAGCTTCACCAGGCCTCCTTGACTTACCTATTCCTGGTAATAGATGAATTATTGAGTTGGAAAGCATCTATGGAGATACATTACCTACTGACAGCTTAAGGTTAATTATTTATGTTATGTCTGGAATAATGTTGACTAAACTATGAATTTGATGAATAAATTGATGAATTTAGTTTTATCTGTTTCTTTTAAAATAGAGTTCTTTAAAGCCTTTCATTTTTCATCCCATCACTTCAGTTCAGTTCAGTCACTCAGTTGTGTCCAACTCTTTGCAACCCCATGGACTGCAGCACACCAGGGTTCCCTCTCCATTACCAACTCTCGGAGCTTGCCCAAATTCATGTCCATCGAGTCGGTGATGCCATCCAACCATCTCATCTTCTGTTGTCCCCTTCTCCTCCCACCTTCAATCTTTCCCAGCATCAGGGTCTTTTCTAGTGAGTCAGTTCTTCGCATTAGGTGGCCAAAGTATTGGAGTCTCAGCTTCAGCATCAGTCCTTCCAATGAATATTCAGGACTGATTTCCTTTAGGATGGACTGGTTGGATCTCCTTACAGTCCAAGGGACTCTTAAGAGTCTCCTCCAACACCACAGTTCAAAAGAATCAATTCTTCGGTGCTCAGCTTCTTTATAGTTCAGCTCTCACATCCACACTTGACTACTGGAAAAACCATAGCTTTGACTAGATGGACCTTTGTTGGCGAAATAATGTCTCTGCTTTTTAATATGCTGTCTAGGCTTTTCATAACTTTTTTTCCAAGGAGTAAGTGTCTTTTAATTTCGTGGCTGCAGTCACCATCTGCAGTGATTTTGGAGCCCCCAAAATAAAGTCTTTCACTGCTTCCATTGATTCCCCATCTATTTGCCATGAAGTGATGGGGCCGGATGCCATGATCTTCGTTTTCTGAATGTTGAGCTTTAAGCCAACTTTCTCACTGTCCTCTTTTACTTTCATCAAGAGGTTCTTTAGTTCTTCTTTGCTTTTGCCATAAGGGTGGTATCATCTGCATATCTGAGGTTATTGATATTTCTCCTGGCAATCTTGATTCCAGTTTGTGCTTTATCCAGTCCAGCATTTCTCATGATGTACTCTGCGTATAAGTTAAATAAGCAGGGTAACAATATACAGCCTTGACGGACTCCTTTTCCTATTTGGAACCAGTCTGTTTTTCCATGTCCAGTTCCAACTGTTGCTTCTTGACCTGCATACAGATTTCTCAGGAAGAAGGTCAGGTGGTCTGGTATTCCCATCTCTTTCAGAATTTTCCACAGTTTATTGTGATCCACACAGTCAAAGGCTTTGGCATAGTCAATAAAGCAGAAGTAGATGTTTTTCTGGAACTCACTTGCTTTTTCAATGATCCAGTGGATGTTGGCAATCTTTGGTTCCTCTGCCTTTTCTAAATTCAGCTTGAACATCTGGAAGTTAACGGTTCATGTACTGTTGAAGCCTGGCTTGGAGAATTTTGAGCATTACTTTGCTAGCGTGTGAGATGAGTGCAATTGTGCAGTAGTTTTTGCATTCTTTGGCATTGCTTTTCTTTGGGATTGGAATGAAAACTGACCTTTCCCAGTCCTGTGGCCACTGCTGAGTTTTCCAAATTTGCTGACATATTGAGTGCAGCACTTTCACAGCATCATCTTTTAGAATTTGAAATAGCTCAACTGGAATTCCATCACCTCCACTAGCTTTGTTCGTAGTGATGCTTCCTAAGGCCCACTTGACTTCTCATTCTGGGATGTCTGGTTCTAGGTGAGTGATTACACCATCGTGATTATCTCGGTCATGAAGATCTTTTTTGTACAGTTCTTCTGTGTATTCTTGCCACTTCTTCTTTATATATATCTTCTGCTTCTGTTAGGTCCATACCAGTTCTGTCCTTTATTGTGCCCATCTTTTGCATGGAATGTTCCCTTGGTATCTCTGATTTTCTTGATTTCTAATTTTTATCCTATAGAAAAGATTTAAGTGGATAGAGATTATTTGGAGATATAAATTATTTAACAAATGTACCTTGAGTGCTGCCTTTGTACTCAAGTGCTAGAGATGGGAAAATAAATAAAAGTCCATCTCAGCCCTGTGGGTCTCTTTAGGTAATGAGAACACAGATAAATTGGAAGCATGTTTTGGGACGTGGTTAAGAGCATGTGCTCTGGAGTCAGACTCTGGGAAGGAATTCCAGCTCTTCCACATTCCTGCTGTGTGACCTTGGGCACATTTCTAAACTTTTCTGTGCCATGGTTTCCTTATTCGTATAACGATACTACTTTATTTCAGTGAGTGTTGGAGACACATTTTTCACACTTTAAAATCTCTAAAATAAGGATTATTTTATGATACATGGTATGCTATCGTTAAACTGGCAGTTTAATTGGAACATGAAATAATGGTGCTTCTTACAATCAATGGTGTCTTATCTTTGACAAAATGGTTAAGTGAGTTTTAATGACTATAAAATGCATCGAACAGTTCTAGGAACATACTGAGTACTCAATAAATGGTAGCTTTCATTACTGTAATTGATGGTGAATGCTTCGATTGATATACATTCCATTTTTTAAGAAGCGCTATTAACTCGACTAAAGCAATCATACAGGACTTCTCAGAGAAGGTGACATTTGAGTCCATTTTTGAAGAAAAAAGAATTTAGTTAGAAAAGAGTGTCTGGGATGCCAGGTAGATGGCTTGACGTGGACAAAGTTACCAGGGGAGGTGATTCTTAACACCCTGGATTAGAGCAGGTTGCTCATTTTGACTGAATCACAAGATGCATGGAGTGAGATGGCAGGAGGCCTGGTGAGAGGTGAGGCAAGGGCCAGAGGATGAAGAATCTTATTCACTCTATCTTAAAGGTGCTAGGGAGCCATTGAAAGATTAAAGTAAAAGAATATCAATTAAGCTTGTATCATACAAAGTTTATTCCACATTTTAAGTTCTGTATGAATGTGGAGGATGTAGTGAGGGTAAAAATGGAGAAGGGGAGACTCATAAGGAGTCTGGCAGTTAGCCACGTGACAATCAACTGGGGCCTGGAATTAACTGTCCATGGAGAGGGAAGGCTAGAGCAACAGCAGATACAAAGAAGGTGGCATCGCTCGGACATTTGTCAGATTTAGGGGTTAGCAGGCAGGAGAACTCCAAGATTACAGCAGGGTTTCTGCCTTTGGTGACTTTAAAAAATTTAACCTAAATTGAGAATTTACCATAGACTGGGCATGCTATAAAAAACTTTACCTGCATTCTATGTTTTAATCCTTGTAACAACTCCGAGAGGGATATTTTTACCCTTGTATGATGGATGAAGTAACTAGCTCAGAGAGCCTGAAGGACCAACCCGGTTACCCAGCAGCTGCACTGATTCCTGTAATCAGTGAAAGGTTTTATTGCCATCAAAGGGTCGTCGTGCTGCTGGAAGTGAAAGAATCAAACAAGTACCTCTTGACTTTCCAGGCCAAGCATGGTCAGACTCCCTATTTTCCATTACCAACTTATTTCCTCCTTCTTCTCATAGATGGTTTACTTGAGCTGAGTAAATTAGTCACTATTCCCCTAGATACTTAACTTCTTTCACCTGTGCCTATGGCTTGGCATATTCTCCCATTTCTTTCACTCATAATTGAACCAGTGATCACTGATCTAGTGCTTAGCATGGGCTGGACACTGTGCTCTGTGCTTCAG